>NC_142868.1:172284924-172587954 GCF_051225735.1 Oryctolagus cuniculus | reverse complement strand
CTTCTTGTAGTGTCAGTTTCACTTCTACAGGTTACATTTTAGGTGCTCTATTATCACAGATCAGGGAGAGCATGTAGTATTTATCCCTTTGGGACTGGCTTATTTCACTAAGCATGATGTTTTCTAGATTCATCCATTTAGTTGCAAATGACAGGATTCTTTTTAACTGCTGTATAGTATTCCATAGAGTACATATCCCATAGTTCCTTTTTTTAAAAAAAAAGATTTATTTTATTTATTTGTCAGTCAGAGTTACACAGCGAGAAAAGAGGCGGAGAGAGACTGAGAGAGTGAGCGAGAGAGTGATCTTCCATCTGTTGGTTCACTCCCCAGATGGCCGCAATGGCCAGAGCTGTGCTGACCCAAAGCTGGGAGGCAGGGACTTCTTCTGGGTCTCCCACGTGGGTACAGGGGCCCAAGGACTTTGGGCCATCTTCTACTGCTTTCCCAGGCCATAGCAGAGAGCTGGATTGGAAGAGAAGCAGCCGGGACTAGAACCGGTGGCCATATGGGATACTGGTGCTTCAGGCCAGGGCCTTAACCCAGTACCCCTAAGTATCCCCCCCCACCCCCCATAGTTTCTTTATCCAGTTTTTTGTTGATGGGCATTTAGGTTGATTCCATGTCTTAGCTATTGTGAACTGAGCTACAATAAACATGGAGGTGCAGATGACTCTTTTATTTGCTAATTTCATTTCCTTTGGGTAAATTCAGAGGAGTGAGATGCCTGGGTTGTATGGTAGGACTAGATTCATATTTCTGAGGTATCTCCAAACTGTCTTCCATAGCGGTTTTACCAGTTTGCATTCCCAACAACAGTGGGTTAGTGGACCTTTTCCCCCACATCCTCACCAGCAGATAATCTGCTTTTATAAATGATACTAGGACAATGTTATCTATGTAAAGAAAAAAAGACTTAGAGCTCTGCTACAGAAAATGGACAGTAATCAATTTCATATTAAAGGTAGTTATAGAGTTGAAAAGTAAATTTTTTTTAAAATTTCAAAGGAAGCATGGGAGAAAATCTTCATATCCTTAATAGGAAATGTTCTTAAACATAGAAAATACCAACCATAAACAAAAAGATTGATTTAATTCAGGTTATTTCCTAGTCATGAAAACATACAATTATAAGAAAGAAAATACAACTTACATGTAAATTTGGAGGGAATATTTGCAATATAAGTATTTAACAAAGGTTTAGATTATTGATAATGTATATTATCTCTTTATCCATCTATTATAATCTATTTATCTATTCATGTGATCTATCCTTCCACGCAGACTATATAAAGAACTCCTACATATTAAGAGAAGATGACAGCCTCCCCCTTCTTAGAATCAAATGATTTTATTTCTCTAAGGAAACAAAGCAGGGGGTAAGAGCAACACTAATTTTTTTTTATCTCTTTCTCTTGAATGCATAATCAACTTTTAACATAAAAATTTCAAAAGGAGGAAAAATGTTAAGTGTAAATATATTTCATAGTCATCTTTAACTTGTTATTTTCTGATAGCATAGACATTACACAGGCCTACTCATCGGTGTTTTCCTCTCTAATTAGAACTCTCACAAAGATATACCATGATAACTTGTAGATATTATTAAAAAGAAAAAGGGAGGGGTGGACAAAGAAAAACAGAAGGAGGCAAATAAGGAGGAAGAGAAAACAGAGAGGAGTGGAGAGGAGGTGACAAAGACCGGCTTAAAGAAACAAGGTGACTGGCATTTTCAATTTTCTACAAAATTCCCAAAAGCTGATTTCTAGGAAAACAAAATGTTAATGTTTATTTGAGTAAAAGTTTCTGGTAAACACAGGCCCACTCTTTAAAACCTTGTAATAGATTGCACATAATGCCTTTTTAATTTGAAAGACAGAAAGAGAAGGAGGGAGAGAGGTTCTTCTACTTGTTAGTTCACTCCCCAGCTGGCCACAACAGCCAGGACTGGGGCCGGCTGAAGCCAGAAGCCTGGAGATCCATCTGGATCTCTTTCTTGGGTTCAGGGGACCAAAGACATGGTTCATCTTCCAGTGCTTTTCTGAGGCATTAGCAGGGAGCTAGATCAGAAGTGGAGCAGCTAGGACATGAATGGGCACCCATATGGGATGCCAATATTGCAGGTGCTAGTTTATCTCTCTATGCCACAATCTTCAAAAAAGATATAACATTTAAGTTTCTTCTTTAAAAACAGAATATTTCTAAATATTATAGAATAATGATATTTTTTCTAAGTCATCTTGCTTTATTCTACACTCAGCCTAGAATCATTTTACTTGTAAAAGTATCACTGCACGTAGATTCACTGGCTTATTCTTTATTTCAATGTCCTCATGGATCTACACCAATCTTCATTTTGTCTACTCTCTTCTCATGCAACTGCTTTCTAAAAATGATATATATATATATATATATATGTTTTAAATACTTTGTTCTCAGCAGAGTTTCTGTTGCTTTAATGGTAGTTGCAAAGTGCCTTTCACATTCTTTGCTTCTTTATCTCTGATCGCTGTATGATCTGTATAATTCTGAGGTTAAGGCCATATGGCTGCCCTACTTTTACTACATGGTCCAAATTAAATGTGATTGCTCATAAAAGTGATACTTTAACATCAACCTACTATTCTGTTGTTTTGTTCAATTCATGAGAGGACCCTTGAAGCTAAGTGTGTAATGAAATGGGTGAACAGTTACATCTGCAGATCTGGAGGCAGAAGCCAAAGATCCCACTCCCAGTATCAAAAGCTTTTGCCTTCAAATCTGTTACTACAAAGTAATCAAAATGCTTTTATTGCTAATGTCATCTACAACAAACTCTTATAGAAGCTCTTTTTGATAGTTCTATGTTGGATTTCCAATTCTATGAAAACAAGTGTGTCGCTCCCCCTCTTCGTGGAGGAGCAACACAGGACCCTGCGCTGTTCTTTCGTCTGCTCGGCCCTCCCCGGGTTTGCTGCTGGTTCTTCCCGGGTTGGCTACTATCCCTTCCACCTCCGTGGAAGGGCAGTTCCCCCTGGCCACATTCCCCACTTCCGCAGGGGAGCGGCACACCGCCGGCCGGCCGGCTCTTCTCAGGGGCTGCACAGGTGTTCCCTTAGATGTTCCCCTTAGATGTTCCCCGGTGCATGCCGTCTCTCTCCTCCTTTATAGTCCTCTTCCACCAATCCCAACTCTGCTACCCACACGCCAAGTACGCTGCTCTCCTCCAATCAGGAGCAGGTCCTACAGTTCCTTGGTTGAACTGGAGGCAGCTGTGTAGAAGCCTCTTTCTTCTCTCCCAGCGCCATATTGTGGGAGAGCAGATGCATAGAATAAGTCTTAATTCCAGTAACAATATAGTCCGAGTTGCTCCCCACAGTGGGAGAGCAGATGCATAGAATAAGTCTTAATTCCAGTAACAGTATAGTCCGAGTTGCTCCCCACAGATCCCCCTTTCTTTTTTATTTTTTTGGCGTTGATACGCGCCTGTCTTTGGTGTCCCGCGGCACACACTCTGCTCTGCTTGCTAGAGTTGCCACAGGTTCTTACAAGTCCTATCAATCAGGCAAACCGAATCCGGGTCCTCTCTTCGCCATGTTGTGAGGAGGTTTTTAGGCGCTGATGCGTGCCTGTGTTCGGTGCCCTGCAGCGCATGCTCTGCTCTGCCTGCAGGGGCTTACAAGCCCTATCAGGCAAACCGAATCCAAGCCTTCTCATTGCCATATTGTGGGGAGACTTATTGGTGTTGATTCGTGCCTATCTTCGGTGACCTGCAGCTCATACTCTGGTCGAGCTGCCTGCTGGTGCTTACCGCCCTAATCAGGCAGACCGAATCCAAGCTCTCTCATTGCCATGTTATAGGGTGACTTATTGGTGTTAATAACGTGCCTGTTTTCGGTGACCTGCGGCGCATAAGCTGCTAGCCGCCCGCAGGTGCTCATCGCCTCACTTAATCAGGCAGACCGAATCCAAGCTTTCTCATTGCAGTGTTGTAGGGAGGCCTTTCTATTTCTCTATTTCTCTATCTCCGGGCATTCCTATTTCTCCCATTTTACTTCTATCTTCCAGCATTCCTATTTCTCTCATTTTACTTCTAAACTTCTGTTTCTCTTATCCCTGCGGCTTCCCGGCGGCGCTCGCCCCGAGGCTGCTTCTCCGCACCTCGCCCCGCGGCAGCTTCACAGCTCTGCGTGGCTTCCCGGTGCCTCGCCCCGCCGGCGGGTTCCCGGCTCTGCGCGCACGCTCCGCGGTCTCCACGCACTTCGCGCCCGCACCACGGCCTTGCGCCAGCCCCGTGTTTCCTATCTGTTCACGCCCCGTGCTCTCTCTGCACGCGGCGGCTTCCGCGAATGTTTCCGCCACTACCGGCATTCAGTCCAAGTTCCCTGGACTAACCTGGCGAATCCTGGCGGCCCACGTCTCTGCCTCTGGTTCCAGATCTTCGCCTCTTGCTCCCCGGGGTGACTTGAAGAATTCCAAGATGGCTTGGCCTGCACTCGCGGCTTCATCCTCCCTAACATTTTTCTCTACCCGGTGTGTTTCCCTAAGTTTTCTTCCAACAATATTCCTCCCTCATTTCTCCTGGCCTCTCCCCACAGTCCGTATCCGTATCCAAGTCTAAGTTTCTTATAGGTTTCACTTTCACTTTCAACCTGCAGTCCGTATCTGAGTCTAAGTTTCTTCTTGCTTTCACTTTAAATCCTAACTTCTTTCCCACAGTCCGTATCCGAGTCACGGCACCATTATGTCGCTCCCCCTCTTCGTGGAGGAACGACACTAAACCCTGCCTAGGCTTCATATCCGAGTCACGGCACCATTATGTCGCTCCCCCTCTTCGTGGAGGAGCAACACAGGACCCTGCGCTGTTCTTTCGTCTGCTCGGCCCTCCCCGGGTTTGCTGCTGGTTCTTCCCGGGTTGGCTACTATCCCTTCCACCTCCGTGGAAGGGCAGTTCCCCCTGGCCACATTCCCCACTTCCGCAGGGGAGCGGCACACCGCCGGCCGGCTCTCTCGGGGGCTGCACAGGCGTTCCCCTTAGATGTTCCCCTTAGATGTTCCTCTTAGATGTTCCTGGTACATGCCGTCTCTCTCCTCCTTTATAGTCCTCTTCCACCAATCCCAACTCGGCTGCCCACACGCCGAGTACGCTGCTCTCCAATCAGGAGCAAGTCCTGCTGTTTATTGGAGAGAGAGAAAGAGAAATCTTCCATCCACTGGTTCAAGTGGTCGAAGTCAGGAGTCCGGAATTTCACCGGTTTCCCACGTGTGTGTCAGGGCTTCAAACACTTGGGCTATCTCCACTGCTTTCCCCAGGCCATTAGCAGGGAGTTGGATCAGAGGTAAAGCAGCTTGGACTTGAATATGGTGCCCACATGGGATGCTGGTGCATCAGCTTTACCCACTGTGCCACAATGCTGGCCCCCTGAGTTCAACTTTTCTGATCAGAGGAGGAACTGCACTTTAGCTGGCGGGTTATCTATCAGTTAATAGCACTGATACAGGGCAGAGTGCAGACCTGTTTTGTCAGGCTTCCCAGAGTAAAAATATTGTGTGTCCTTTGTGTGTCTGCCTAGGAGTATTTAGGGCTTTCACTTACAATAGCCAGGTAATCACAGTGGATGACACAAATGCCTACTACTTTCCCCAATGGTAACCCAGAAGATGAACCACATTCAAAATTCAAACATACTATTTGCAAGTGAATTTACCTCAATTCACCAAAACTCCATCTACTTGGTTATAACTCTGAGCTAGTAGATTTCAAATAATTTATGAGCACAGTCTGTTCACTGATGAAAGTTCTATTATGGGCAGAGACCATGTTGCAGTGGGTTAGTCTGCTGCTTGGGATGCCCATTTCCCCTATCAGAGTGCCTTATCTAAGTCCAGGTTACAGGGCTTCTGAACCAGCTTCCTGCTAGTGTACATCCTGGGAGACTGCAGATGATGGCTCAAGTACTTGAGTTCCTACCACCCATGTGGGGAACATAGATAGGTCATGATTTCAGCCTGATCCAGCTTTGGCTGATGTGGCCTTTTGAGGAGTGAATCAGCAGATGGAAGATCTCTCTTTCTCTGTCCCTCTGCTACTCTACCTTTCAAAAAGCTAAAATAATTTTTTTAAAGAAAAAAGAAAGTTCTATTAGAAAAGGCAGCTTTTGCTTAGAGGGCCCAGAATCCTCAGAAATAATGATTACAAAGACAATGAATATATCAGAACAATGATACAAAATGTTTCTTAATATATATCATTTGAAGGATCCTTCAAAGCCCAAATCAAAATCAGCTTCTGACCCCAAGATATATAACAAATAATTTCCTCCATGCACATTTGGACTCCAAATCAGCAGGGGAGTCATGACAATCTTACTGTATTTGTTATCCTCTGTAAATCCTCCCAGGTAGCCAATGGGAACATTTGGACCTAATTAAAGTGACATGGTTAAAGAAATACCTGTCTCCCAGGGACCCATCTTATTAATTCTCTGGTACAAAGAAGCCTGTTGGAATATTCAATATGTAAAGCAAACATTGTTGGAACTATGTCACCATTAATTCCAGTGAATGAGTGATAAATAGTGTTTTAAGGACTTTGTGGGCTACAAATATATGTTTATCACCTAGTGCCACTTTCCTCCCTTCTATAATCTAGCAGATTTTTTCCTGTTTTTATTTTTATTTTATGTTCCAGAAAGAAAAAGCCAAAGAGCTTGTCCATCAATTCAACATTAACAGGAGATGTTGAGTGTATTAACATCACCCTCCATGCACACTGATGTCCTTGTTTTCTTTGCTTTCTTCTCCTTAATGGAAAGCTGTATTCTTCACTAATTAAAATTCATTACCTCCTCCTGAAACAAAGAGGCTAAAACATTACTGGCTGACTGTCTCCATCATGCTTAAAAAAATCCCTGGGGAACAAATAACGTCACCTTAGTGGGACTCTTTTTAACTTACAATCTCTGGCAACTACCAGCCTCAGTTATGTTATTTGGCTCCCAATTTGTGGCATCGAGCTATTAACATGAAGTGGTCAGACATTCATTACTTACACCAGTCACTTTTATCCTTAATAAGTGCATGCTTTCAAATATACTTCACACAGCCTCTGCACCACTACCTCTCAAATTCCTACAGTGCCCCTTTGTCTCAGTGAGTGAAAAGATTTGGTGGGTCATGACCTTATTCTACAACATTAATAACCCAAATTCAGATATTCATACCCAGGGTGAACCATTCCATCTGAACTTACCTCCTCTTCAATATCTGCATTCGTTTGATGTGTTTATTTTTATTTCTTCCTTGTTGCCTCCAGATTCCTGCAAGTTTTCTAAATCTTTTCAGTGTACATTGGCCAAGTTCAAGTGAAGGTGAAAAGTTGAGAGTTTGGGGGCAGAAAGCGCTGACACTCAGTGGTTATTCAAGCTGCAGCACAGTAACTTGCTTACTCATCACTTACTGTCTCAAATCATACTATTCTATTTTTCTTGATTAAATGATCTCCGATTGCTAACTTTGTCACAATTCTTAGTGTTGTAAACTAAGAAAGAATTTGCCTGAGATGAGAAAGTTTTTTGAGTATGGCTTCAAAGTCTGCCGCTTTGGTTCAATTGCTCTGATTCTTATTACCTGTAAAATCTTCAGCAAATTATGTAGTGTTCTCATCCTCAGTTTCCCCATCTGCAATGTAGGAAAGAATATCTTCTTTCCAAAGGAGTTATTTAAGTAAATTTGAATACTGCATTAATGTTTTTATCTTAGTGTTCAGAATAGGTTATAAAATAATTCAAATTCCACTTTCAAATCGCTTTTCTGTAAATTAGTCTTAGCTATCTTAGCAATTTCTTCATCCTCATTTTCCTCGCTCAAATAAAGTACAAGATTCTGTATGGCCACATAAGTACTGATTATTGAAAATGCACTATGCCCTCTATTAAGTACTTAATATACATTCTCTTTCTCGATTTCTTTTATAGCTCCGTAGGGTAAATGGCATAATCTCCATTTTTCAAATGACCAAACAGAATTAGAAAAGCATCACAAGTAATAGGATTCTCAAGTGCATGATCTTAATCAATTTGGACAATCAATACCCCACCCTGGGTTTTTCTCTCTGCATTCTGCCATCATTTGTTACCTTTTGTCTGGAGACTACTGTGATATTCTAGGAAATGGACCCTCCAACTTCAGACTTGACTCCTTACAAGTTGTCCTCCATGAGCACCACATCTGGGTTGCTATTTGGAAAATGCAAATCTGGTCAAGTAAATTTTGTGCTATAAAAATTTTATGCTCCCTATTATGACATAGCCACCACCTATCTGTCTTGTCTGATTTTCTAGATTCCACTGAAGCTCAACTAATTGTCATTCCCAGGAAATGCCAGGCTCATTGCCAGCTCCTTATATTTATTTGTTTCATTTCTTTCCTCTGACTAAAATGTAATCATCTCATCCACCTCACCCTAGCCTTTGAAAGGTAAATTCTAACTTAATTATGTGTTTAAATTTTAGACCTGTGTGAACCCTTCCTTAAACATATTTTAACACATATCAATCAGAGCACAGACATTACATTGCATTACACTACACTGCATTATAATTGTCATGTAGCATCTCTTTTGATGATGAATGCCTTGGAGGGCACAGAGAATCTGTATATATTGTCTTCCTGTCTAACACAGTACTGACATATAACAACTACTCAATATACCATTTTTTTTCTATTGAATTGTGGAATCCTGTATCTCCAGAACTATAGTTATGGTACTTGTCTTGGAAAGGGACAATCTAGCATTCTATCAACCAAAATTCTACAGATGATATTGTGGGCTGATGCTAAGTAGAAATTAACAACAAGGAAAATTTGTGTGGGGTATGAACAAAAACTATCATCGAAGGCATATACATTTTATTATCAGAAAAAAATTATACTGAAATATAAGGGCATGTAATTATTGAATGTAACCTGTGCTATGCAGAGGATAGAAGGAGTTATAGTTTATTTAATTAGAGCTCTAGGAATAGTGTATAGATTGTGATGTGGCCATAATGAATATAATCAGGGGGCCAGCGCCATGGCTCACTTGGCTAATCCTCCACCTGCGGCCCTGGTATCCCATATGGGCACCGGTTCTAGTCCTGGTTGCTCCTCTTCCAGTCCAGCTCTCTGCTGTGGCCCTGGAGGGCAGTGGAGGATGGCCCAAGTGCTTGGGCCTCTGCAACCGCAGGGGAGACCAGGAAGAATCACCTGGCTCCTGGCTTCAGATTGGCACAGTGCCAGCCATAGCAGCAGACTTTTCTCTCTGTCTCTGTCTCTCTCTCTCTCACTGTAGCTCTACCTGTCAAATAAAAAAAAAGAATATAATTATTAGAAGAAAATTTTCTAAAAGATTAAGGTGTAAGCTGAATGACACAGTAGCTGTACAAGGACAGAAAGAAATGAAGTACTGAGGCCTTCAACTTCTAGAGCAATAGAAGTTGTATATACTCTCCCTCCTCAACTTACTCCAGATGCCATGAAGTCAGTAGGACATTGAGTTACTGAGTTTCAGAGTGTTCAAATAACTACATATTAATTTCAGTTTGTCATGGGAGGTCTTTATTTCACCTTAATAATGAGAGATTTGCAGGGTTCAGTATTCTGGGTTGATAATTCTTTTTCAGACTTGGACTATGTCTTTCCATTTTCTCCTAGACTGTAGGGTTTCTGGTAAGTCAGCTATGAGTCTAGTTGGAGATCCCCTGAAAATAATCTGGTGTTTCTCTTGTGCAAATTTTAGAATCTTTGCTTTATGTTAAACTGTTGAAAGTTTGACTATAATGTGTTGTGGTGAAGGTCTTTTTTGGTCATGTCTACTAGGAGTTCTATGTGCCTTGTGTACTTGGACATCCCTTTCTTTCTCCAAATTGGGGAAGTTTTCTGTAATTATATCACTAAATATGCCTTTTAATCCATTCTCTCATTCCATGCCTTCAGGAACTCCTAAGACCTGAATGCTGTGTCATTTGATAATACCCTGTAAGTCCACAACACTGTTTATAATTTTTCTAATTTCTAAGAAATTTCCAAAGATTTGTCTTCTGGCTCAGATAGTCTTGCTTCTGCCTCACTGAGTCTATTGTTAAGGCTTTCCACTGGATTTTTTTTATTTGGCATATTGAATTCTTCACTTCTAACACTTCAGTTTGATTCCTCTTCAAATTCTCAATTTCATGGGTAATTTTTTCTTCCATGTCATGTATGGAAGTTGGGTTGGAAGTCTAGTTTCTGGGACTCAAACTGGAGCTCCAGTATGGGATGAAGGAGTTCCAAATGGCAGCTTAACTCACCATGCCACAATATTTGCCCAAAGTACTATTTCCTATGGTAGAGAATATGTTCTAAATTCTAAGTAGTTTTTATGATGAAATCTTTATTTGGTTTCTTCTAAAGATTTATGTGTTTATTTGAGAAGAATCACAGACAGACTGAGGGAGAGACAGAGAGAGAGGTCTTCCATCTGCTGGTTCACTTCCCAATGGATGCAACAGCTGGAGCTGAGCTGATCTGAACCCAGGAGTCAGGAGCTTCTTCTGGGTCTCCCACATGGATGCAGGAGCCCAAGCATTTTGGACCATCTTCCACTGCTTTCTCAGGCTATTATCAGGGGGCTGGATTGGAAGTGGAGAGGTTGGGACTCGAGTCGGTGCCCACATGGGATGCCAGTGCTGCAGGTGGAGGGTTAACATGCTACACCACAGTGCTGGCCCTGCCTTTTTCCAGCTTCTAAACAACTTTTATTAACACCAAAATCATGACAATGTAAACTAGTAATTGAATACAAGTCAGTTTTTCTACGGTGTAATAGAAACTGTGTACTTGTACTGCTAATTTAGTTTTGTATTTGTGACATATATTATGGACCTGTTTTTTTAAGAAAATATGTAATTGTGTTGTCATGAACATTTTATAAATTTACCTCTAAAAATAATCAATATGTGGTTTGTGGCATGTGATTTTGGGAGTCATTTTCATTTGAACAGAAGTTGTTTTAATGCCAAAAGACCTAAATGGATTTTAAAAATGAAATTTCTGTTAATAGCTGTGTAATTAGATTTTTCAAGAATCTGTTAACACCTAAAGGATCCCCTGTCCTCTCTCAAGATTGGGGTCTTTACATTTCATGTTGTATTACAGGGTCAGAAACACAGAGAGCTACCACCTACTGATTGACTTGCTAAATGCCCAATAGAACCTGCTGCGGGCCAAGGTTGGTTTTGGACCATAACTGGGAACCAATTCAGTTCTCCCAACAGGAACCAAATCACTTGATCCATCACTGCTGCCTATCAGGGTCTGCATTAGCAAGAAGCTGGAGTCAGGAGTCAGACAATGTCTGCACTCCAGTGTCGGATACAGGCGTCTTAACTGCTTGGCCTGCTCCAAGGTCAGGGGCTTTAAGTGTTATTATATGAGCTAATTTTTTTTGGCTCTAGAAATTTCTGTTATTAACTTTCTCAATATTTCACATTTCCCTGTTTTCATTTCTCAGCCAGAAAACTTCAGTCTACTTCAGGGAGATGTTCAGCATGAATTTTGGTGCAAATTTTCTTCAGGAATAATTCAGTAATGCTGATTTATGTCTCCTGTACCTCTCCTGAATTTCCAACCCACATACCTAAATTTCAATTATAACTTAACATATGATCCCAGTGTATGTCTTTATATAGATGTATGTATCTCTTTAGAGCCTCCTGTATCATAGATGCTTAATTGCTGTCAAGATTGTATAACAGATGAATTTACAGTAAAGTAGTAAGTAAAGTTAAAATTTCAAAGCTCTTCAGAGTATTATAAGACAAATTGTCTTAATATTATTATCAGAAATCTAAATGGATATCAATTTGTTTTGAAAAATATTTGGAAAATATATTTCAAACCGTTGAAATGTTGGTAAGCTCTGCCTATATAACTGTACTTAGATAAGATATGCTACAATTTAATACTAATCCCGAAACCCATTTTAACACAAAAATGCTTCTAGCAGTGTTATTTTTCAAAGTGAATTCATTAATCTCAAGTAGGCAAATAATGAAAAGATTACAATAAAGTCACAAGACACAAGATGATCCAGTAAATAAAGTGTGTAGAATGAAAATTGTGTGTTATAAAGATTTAATTCAGTGGCAGATTACAAAATTCAGTGGTTACTAATACATGAACCATGCAAAATATATGTTGGTCAAAAAATATAAAAATGAGTAACCAGCAATAGCTAAGTCTCTGGGTAGTTGTATTTACATTCTGCTTTCATTGTTGGCACATTTCTGTATTTTTTAAATATTCAGCAACAATAAGGTACAATTTTATTATTATATAAATATGCTTCATTTTTTGATAAGGAAATGGACAATGCCAGATGTTGTTTAAATACAGTGCTAAATTTCTTTTTTGTTGTTTGCAAATAACAGCATTTGCAAAAGTGCTGTTATTTTCTTATTTTTCTTATTTCAATAGTATAAAATCTCTTCTTTGCACTGGAAGCTAGCTGAGACTGCAAATGAAGATATTCACTGGGCACACTGAAAATTCTCAAATATGAATGTAGCTAAGGGTTCTCAAGGTAATGCTTATACTGTTGTGCTCATAATTATAATAAGCATCTGTATTAGCCAGCTTTCTGTTACTTAAACTGAAACACCTGACAGAAGCTTCCTGGGAAAGAAAAGGCTTATTTTGGCTTACAGTTTGGAGATTCACAGCTCAGGATCTAGAAGCCGTGTCTATCTGGCATCTGCTGGAGGCTGGCAATGGTAAAGTATGTGCAGAGGAATACTCACTTGGTGAGCCAGGAAGCAGAGAGAGACCATAGGCCAAACTCTGCTTAAATAACCAATACTGTCACAGGACCATCTTCCCAGAGAAAGCTCCCAGTGACCCAAGACCTGCTATAGAAGCCACCACTCAGCTGCCATAATTAAATCATGTCTCCATCCTACCAGTAACATTACTTCATTAACTGCTAACATAAGAATTTGGGTTTAAACATATGCATGAGTCTGGAGAGAAAAGTACTGTTCAATTTATAGTAGCAGCGGTACAAAAACTGCTAAAAACACTCAAAGCAAACAGCTTTGCTGTTGTATATTCTGTTTCCATAATTGCCAATTATTTTTGCTTTCACCCCTGTTTTTATTTCTTTTTTCATCTCAATTAACAACATGCATTCAATATACTTGGTATATTATACCAAATGGAATCATTCTCAGAATGAAATATGTTAATTATATAATTAGCCACAATTGTTAAATATGTATGTTATATCTGCAATCTCTCCCCCCACCAGAATTCCAAATTATTTTATCAAATTGTTCTCCTCAAATGTTGCAAATTATTTAAATTTTGCAACTACTACCATAATCTTTTAATCATACACAGGTTCTATCTTTACTCCTATTCTTCTCCATAACAGACAACTTTTAAAATATAGTGTGTGTTATTTTTATTTTTACTCATTGTTAGTCCTTTATGCCACGGGAAGAATTATGAGGGTAGATGCTTTATTCATTGATATATTCTAGGACTAAAACAATGCCTGGTTCATGTTAACACCTAAAAATATAGTTATTGGCATTAAAACAAGTATATTCAATGTTAGTCTTTAAAAGTTATTTTCACTGGGGCCAGTGCTGTGACGTAGTGAGTTAAGCTTCTGTCTGTGGCACAGGCATTCCTTATGGGCACCACTTCATATCCCTGTTCCTTCTCTTCTGATCCAGTTCCCTGCTAATGTGCCTGGGAAAGCAGTGGAAGATGGACCAAGTGCTTAGGCCCCTGTAACTGTGTGGGAAACCCAGAGGAAGCTCCTGGCTCCTGGCTCTGGATCAGCTCAGCTCTGGCTGTTGTGGCCATTTGGGGAGTGAACCAGCAGATGGAAAACCTCTCTCTCCGTCTCTCCTTCTCTTTCTCAGTGTATCTCTGCCTATCAAAAAATTAAAGTTCTTTTCTCACTGTAAGTTTAGAGCATAAATATTTACCAAGAACAATGAAACCATAATTCTACACAGAGATATGTATGATAATACCCATACCAACTTTAATTCTAGTCAAAAATGGAAATATCTCAAATTACCAACTTCTGCAGCAACCTGTGAAATATGGTATTTCCATAAAATGGAAACTATCTGTAATTAAAATGAAAGAAATACTGAAATATGTTACAATTTGGATAAATTTGAAAAACATCATTCTAGGTAAAAGAAGTCAGATACAAAAAAACTATTTTATATGATCTCATTTATATAAGAAGTCTTAGACAAATTTATAGAGAATGAAAGCAGATCAGTGGTTTCCAAGGGCACATTAGGGAGTGGTGTTTATTTAAAATGGAAACAGGGGAATATTTATTTGTTTGCAAAAGCTATATATATATATACATATATATATATTTAATTACATATACATATTCTATATTCCCACAAATTCACATCTAAATGTATGTATGAAAATATACAAGTTGTTCTTTGACAATATGTCACAAGAAAGTTAATAGTGATTTTTTTGAGTGAGAAAACATTAGAAGATATGATTTTTATAGCTTTTTAGCTTTTTATACATGTTGAAATGTCTAAACTTATAAATGTGCTATTTTATTTAATAAAAATATAAGCCAAAGTCTTAAAAAGAAAATATTTTAAATGTGAAGACTTTCTTGCCATGTTATTTCCAAAATTTAAATCTGTCCTGTACATATCTTTAACTTGAAGTTTACTTACTCATATAGTGACTGCATATACTTGCTAAGCATAGAATACTGAGTACTTTTGGATTAACTCTTTTTGGTGCCTACATTTCTATTAGAGAAATACTATGTATTATTCTTCCTGCCAAATGTGTTTCAACTTAAAAAAATCATGTGATAACCCAATAAGTTTCTCTTTATGCAAAATTCAAATTACATTCCAGGTTATTTTATATGTTTAAAAAATTCCTTAATTTTTATTGTACAATACAGTAAACTGAAGAGCTTATTAAAATTCTTATTCCAAAATGCAAATAAAATTTTTTTAGAGATTTATTTGTTCATTTGAAAGTCACACAAAAAAGGGAAAGGAAAAAGAGAGCGACAGAAGGAGAGAGAGAGAGAAAGAGAGAAACCCTTTCCTTTTCCTGTTTTACTCCCCAAATGCTGCAACAGCCAGGGAATAGCCAGACTAAAGCCAGGAATAAAGAACTTCACCTTTGACTCCTACAGTAGGTGCAGAGATTCACGCACTTGGGCCATCAACTGCTGCCTTCCCAGGCACATTAGCAAGAAGCTGAGTTGAAAGCAGATTAGCCAGAACTCAAAGCAGCTCTCTCAAATGCAATGCAAGCATGCCAGTGGCAGCTTAACCCACTGGACCACAACATCTGCCCCACAGATGCTATTATGTTGTTGCTTTGAAGTTCAATTTGGAATGAGCATTTTCCCAAAAAAGAATGCCTAGTTATTTGGATTCAGGTGGCGCTCAAACAATGCTTTGACATACATTAGTGTAGCGTTTAATTATATTTGATTAATTATATTTGATTTCATAAATATGAGGGAAGGGACCAAAAATGTCCATTTATTTGGAATGGAATATTTTCCAATATAATGATGATTTATTAGGGGAAATACTTCACTGTGTTTCTCTATATCCTCAAGAATTTGGCTAAATAGCAAAATTTTTGCTGCCACAACCAGGATGCTGACATCTGTTATCATTAATGATAATGACAGAGTGACTTCTACAGAGTGGATGTTCTTGCAGTGATAAATGAAGAGACTACACTTAAAATCCTCTACTTGAACAATTCCAAGTAGGGATTTACAGGATTTATGTAAGTCACATAACACATATCAGCCTGAGACATTAACCGGATGGAATGTAGAAGGGAGAAACCAGTAGCATCTTACAGGAGAAGAGACTTCTCTTATCCATTTCCCCAAAATGGAGCTTACTAATTTCCTTATTGAAATACTCAGAATTATCACAAAAACCACACTATTATATCACCAGATTCTCTTATATTTTTCTTCATCTGAATTATTGAAACACTGAAAATTTTATTCTCTAGCACAATTCAAATCATAATTCTTTCTATGTCATTATGAAATCTAAATTAAAGAAATTCATGAGAGTCTGTCAAAAATGATATAGGCATCATTACAAAAGAAAATTTGACATTTTGCATGAATAGATTCAAAAATACATATTAAACACACATGTAAGACAAGAAGGTGAGTGTGAAGGTGACATGTAATAAAAATAATGTGTTTGCCTAGGCACCTACATGTAAATACAAATGTTCATATACACAAATACCTATGTGTGTGTATAAATATATAAATACATAGAGAAAAAGAACAGAAAGTATGTGTGCAGACCAATGATAATAAAATACTGTGACATGAAGGTTATCTTTAAGTTGGCAATCTTAAGAGAAAGTGAGGACATAAAAAAGGGAGAGAGGAAGGAGCCTGAGCATATATATACCAACTTTGAATGACAATTAAGATTCCAGGACTCAGATTCAAGAGATATGATAGGAAATATCATTAATTAATTTTATATCAGTCAGACATCCCACTGGAAATATGACACAGCAACCAAATGCAAAACATTCTTTGGATTTTTTTATACATTATTGACTAACATATTCATAGTAACACTTACACAATCATCATTCATTTATGAATTGCAGAACTGCACTGAAAAATAAGCCAATTATCTGATTTATCTCATTTGACATCCTATAACAGAAAGCCTATTACAGGCAAGTTGCTTTTATTTAGTGGAAAGCAAAGTACTTTAGGACTATGGGTCATTACTTCTCAACATATGATCCTAAAGATCAGTCAGGCCAAAGAACTTAGATTTTCCTATCAAAAGAGTTGTAGACCAGGTTAACTATATAAGCTCTCATATTGTTGCATGAGAATATGGATTTTTTTGTACACACCTTAAGGGTCATTAGTGAATAGCAATTTGAGAAGAATACTTTAGATGATGACGATGATGACAATATGATTCTGATGTGCCAGTCTAATTCAAGTCTGTTTCTGGAGTTGCATTTCTAAGTATGCATTTTCAAAAATAACCAGTGGCATTTGTATGCATGAGTTATATTTATTTCAAGATCCAAGATAACAAAGTAGGACAAGATGTCCTAGAAAAAAAAATAAGAAAGAAGGATGCATATAACAAGCATTGCAGGAGCCTTAAGTTCTAATCACTAGGGTTTGGTTCTCATACTCAAGAAATGTTGTAGATTTTTCTTTCCAGCAAATTTTTGAAATGCTGCAGCTGTTTTAGATAATTATTTTCTCCATTGAGTTGTTTGTCTCATTTCCATGAGAATGAGGAGTATGAACAAGGAAGAGTAAGCAAAGTACAGGAGGTTTATTGAAAAAAGCAAAAGCTTCCAGAATTCAAGAGAGTACCCTGAAGGAGGAGCCATACAGGGCTGATTATCTAGGAGGTTTAACAGGATATAAAGGGAAGTTTGTGTGATTAGTCCAGGAGAGGCACTGACAAGTGATGATTTTCATGGGCTGATTAAGTTTCCAATTACAGAAGTCCTAAACAATCTGGTTGCTAGACTTTTCTCAGGTCCTCTGAGACTTATCTCCAGATGATGAGAAGAACCCTCTGATCCCTGGGTACCTAGCTGGGAGTTGACCTCTCTATCAATCAACTTTCTGAAGCCATATTAGGGAGAAGGGTCAATGACTGCTCTGGCTACTCGGAGCAGCAGAAGGGCAATGTTGGAGATGGAAGTTAGGGGTCCTCCTCCAGAGGTCTGTCAGGGGGCTCCAGTAGAAGGCCTACATTCATGGTTCCATCTCTAGGACCATCAAGAGTTTGATGGCCTCTATACAAGAAAAGACAAACTTTACAAGAAGGTTGAATATACAGGGCCTAAGCATGAGCACTCTCACAAAGATGCAGAGAGGAGCTACAAAGAGAAAAAAAAATCCATGTTTATATGTTAGAAAGTTCTAAAGAGAACAAGAGACTGTAGCCAGCTGGGACTTGAGCCTCTTTAGTTATCTATGAACCTGATATTACCTATTTAAAAAGATTTTGTTTATTTTATATAGTTATTTATTTAGAGGCAAAGTTACAGTCAGAGAGAGGGGAAGACAGAGAAAGGTCTTCCATCTGCTGTTTCATTCCCCAAATGGCCTCAATGGCCGGAGCTGGGCTGATCTGAAGCCAGGAGCCAGGAGGTTCTTCCACGTCTCCCATGTGGATGCAGGAACCCAAGTACTTGGCCCATCTTCCATTGCTTTCCTGGGCCACAAGCAGAGAGCTGGATTGGAAAGGGAGCAGCTGGGATAGGAAGTGATACCCCTATGCGATGTGGCACAATACGTGGAGTCTTATCCTACTATACCACAGTGTTAGCCATCCTGATATTATCTTTCAGAACCTGTAGATTTCTTCCACCTGGTGGAAGGTATTTCAAACCAAAAGCAGCATGTGTGATTTAATATTGCACATATTCCACCTTGTGTGGCCATGAGAATGTTTTGCCAGATCATAGAAGTTTATTGAGACTCAATGGGTCTTATCTTGACCTCCCATCCCTGTTGAACCATAAGAGTGAGGTTTAAGATGGATCTCTCCAAGATGGGAATTCTAACAAACTAAATGAACTCTCTGTAAAAAGAGTATCCCATTCTGGGTCTTGCTAAGATACAGGTTGTCATGGACATATCTCCTGAAATTAAGGGGATGTTTGTAAGCCCTCACTGTAGTGCATAAAGTCAACAGGGTTAAAGTAATGGAACCATACCATTAGTGGAGGTAAGCAGGTGGATAATAAGATGAAAAGAACTAGTAGCCTGAGTAGCAAGGTTATTTCCAAAATGCTTGCAGCTTGATAATGTGATTGTACCTGTGACTTTCATTTGTCTATTGTGTCTTTTAACCCTTGTTATGTCTCCATCTTTAAGAGATATTATGTTTCATGGGGAAGATGAAGAATCCTGAAAATGAATCCACACTGGTTGGGCAGTTGTGTTGCCCATCCAGACTTTCCCTGGGTTGCCCATACCTCTGGATTAATGTCTGTCTCAATTAGAGGAAGGCATGAGGACTGCCCTGGATTGAAGAGAATAGTAGTTCCCATCTGGACTAAGAGATCTTTCCATATATGGGTTGTTGGACTGTATGGGATGATCAGTAAGTCATATATGAAAAATAAGTTATCCCATTTACAACTTATGTGCCATGTGAAATATCTAAAGGGTTTCCTAAGACACCTCTCACATCTCATGGTCAAGCTAAGAGAAGATGGGAGACATAGATTTGAGAGAAACACAGACCCTCTTTCTGTCTGGACTCCACTTTTGGATCCATATTTCGACCAGATAATGCCTATTTAAGGTTTAGCTTGTCTGTACCTGTATTAGTCTTCCTTTAAAAAATAAGGGTTGCTTGTTAAGTCTGCCATCTTGGGCAGTACTAAAGTGGCATTGACTCTTTTTTTCCTCTTCAGTAATTCAAGGCCATGTAGCCTGAATCACATGTACATGCCCTATCTCATGTCTGCTGGACAGTTCCCTGTCCCTGGTGTGAGCGTAACACCCAGAGGTAAAACTCCCCATGAGTTGTATAGCCCCAATCCCCATTTGAAAGGTGATATCCTCTGCCTAAGTCTGGGGGGAAGGTAACATTTAGTGGCAGGATGTGCTAGGCAGGGGAGGGCTGTGAGCCAGGATGGGAGTGGGAGGGATAAGGGCAACTATCTCCGTTCTCAACACCAACTGGGTCCTAGTCACACTCTGAGGATGGGGAACAGAACATATTTTCCTGTCCCCCCAGTCATCATGCAACCAACATAAAATTCTGGACACGCTATTTGATATAAAAACGTGGAGTATGGGTCCCCTCTGCAATCAAGTGCCATTAAACGTGGAGCAGAAAACATCGGACATTTATATAAGCACTACACAACTTTGGCATCACTTTATACCTTACAATGCATTTTATAATCCATGTAACATGAGCATTATAACCAAAGCAATGGGCCAGATCTCAGATTTATGGTAATCACTCAATTAAAAATAGGAAGATTGTGTTATCTTCTTTAAGACTCAGTTCTCCTAAGCAATGAAAACTCAATAAATACAACAAAAACACATGAAGCTCTCCACCAAGATGCATAAAATTTTCATTATCTAGGTCAGTTACAACAGAATAGGAAAACCTTGATCAAAAGTACTGGAAATGACATCAACACATGATCCTGTTACTTAGGGCAGTTAAATATATCATGGAAAAAAAGTTAGGGAATCATATGGTCCTGTTATCAAGAGCTGAAGAAAAATTCTTCAAGAAAATGTCAACTGCAGAGAAGGAGAAAAAAAAAACTATCCAGTTAAAAAAGATAAATGGATAAAGGTCTCCTTCCTGCTGGTTTGGTGAGTGGGTGGGGGGACTGTATGACCTATTGTAGCTGGAGGCTTCCCCAACCCCTTGCTAATGTTTGAGAGTGAGTGAGGAGGGGTAGCAAAATAGGAAGGAAGAGCAAGAGAGTGTGTGTGGATTTTAGTCCAATACCTTAGTCCAATACCCAGGCCAGCAGAGTCTGGATCTGATCAGGAGGTCTTCATACTACACTAGGAAGCCATTCTAACCAGAAATATTCAATAGCTCCAAGATCTTACTACAGTCTCCTGCATTGGCTGAATTTTCATGAAAAGAAACTGTGGTAGGACAAGACCAACATTCCCAGGACCAAAAGGCAGCGGGGGATTGATGAGGTCTGCCCCAGCAAGTCTGCCCTGTGAGTCTTTAAGACTGGCAGCTGCGCTAATCTCTTTAAACTGGCTGAGTCCAGATGCTTTTAATTGGCAGTGGGCTATGATGGAGAACAAGGTTCTCTGAAAAAAAGAAGCAAAGGCAGTCCATCTTTACTCACCCTTCCAAAAATCTTTCATGGCCTCCAAGGAATGTTCCAGAAGTCTGTGTTTCTAATCACTCGGGTTCATGTCTTGTCCCCAAGAAATGTTGCAGGTTTCTATTTCCATACAATTTCTGAAATGTTACTGCTCTTTTAGATTGCAATTTTTTTTCTCTGCCAGGTTCTTCATATCATGTTCATGAAGAAAGAGGAGTATGGATAAGGAAGACTGAGAAAAGTGAAGGAGGAGTTTATTGCAAAAAAAAAAAAAAAAAAAAAAAAGGAAACAGAGAAAGCTCCAGCAGCTGGGAAGGATCCCTGAAGGAGGAAACCATTGAGGGCTGATTGTCTAGGAATTTTACAGACTGTAAGATGGGAAGTTCTCATGACTGGTCTGGGAAAGGCATTGAGAAGTGATGGTTTGATCAATTAATTGGGTGAAAGTCAAGTCTCCAGTCATAGAAGTTCTTCACAGAGGTCAGTTGCTTGACTTTTCTCAGATCCTCCAAGACTTAATTCAGGGGGTGGGAAGGGGCCTTCTGGTCCCTGTCTCCCTAGCCAGGAGTCTATCTATTGGCTCTCTAAATATTTTAGAAAGACTACAAAACAGAAAAATATTTTGTAACAATGGGTTAGAGGTCCAAATCAGATTGAGTCATTTATTTATTTATTCATTCAACTATCCATTGAACCACATTCATTTGGACATACTTCCAGAACACTGCAGTACAAACACTAAAGATACTATACAAAGCAAGGTAAATACAGCATCCACCTTCATGAAATTACCTTAAATCTGAGAAGACTGAGAAAAAGCATTCAATGATCAAATACATGCTCAATCAGACTTGCCGCAAATGGTGGAGTTAGAAATGTGCCAGGGGATTCCCATTCAATCCCATCAAGGTTGCATGTACCAATGCCATCTCACTAGTCCAAGAGAATAATTTCAGTTCACAATTGATCATACTGATAGGTCTAAGAGTCAAAGGGATCACATAAACAAGACTAGTGTCTGCTAATACTAACTAATAGAATAAAAAAGGGAGAGAACGATCCAACACGGGAAGCAGGGTACACAGCAAACTCATAGAATGGCAGATGTCCTAAATAGCACTCTGGCCTCAGAATCAGCCCTGAAGGCATTTGGATCTGGCTGCAGGGACCACATTCTAGAACACTCTCTGATAGCCTCATTACACTTTCCTCTTTGCTATCCTGCAAAAGGCTGCATAACATTAACTTCTATCCAAGAATTACGAACAAATTCATCTATAGCATGAGACTTTTTTGTTAAATATTCTCCCATATTGAATTTATTGCTCTCTTCAGTGGGATCTCACTGTGTCCTAAAAGGATTAATGTATCATGACTTATTTTTTACTATACTTACTTTTTATATATCCACCTTTCTCATTAAATCATAATCTTTATTGCTAAATACTTCTAAGTCTAGGTTCATTATTCATTACTGAATCTCCAGCTTGTAGTACAAAGCCTTGCACAAAGAAGACAATAATAAATTGTTGAATGAATTAATTAATTAAATGATTTTTAAAGCATTTGAGGTTCCAAACTAGAGTGTAGAGAAAAGTGTGAATCTGAATCCAGAAAGTAGGCAAACAAGAATCAAAATGTATTTATTTAGTTTATTTTAATCAATTAATTAGATAATTTTAAACGCAGAGAGACATTGATAGAGACAGACAGAGATCTTCCATCTGCTTGTTCACTGTGCAAATACCTCCAATAGTTGAAGCTGGGTCAGGCCAAAGCAAGGAGCCCAGAACTCAGTCCAAGTCTTCCTCATGGGCAACAGAGAACCAAGTACTTAAGCCATCATCTGCTGCCTCCAGAGTTTGCATTAGCAAGAAACTGGAATCAGAAGCAGAATTGATAATCTAACCCAAGCACTCTGAAATGAGATTCAGCTTCCCCAGTTGTCTTAACTACTATGCCAAGTATCCACCTTCAGGAGTCAGAATTTACAGAAAGATCTTTATTATAACTGAGCTATGGATTCCAGCACTTCATATGCAATTTTATGATGTGAATTTTAGCAAATATTCATTGTGACCTTTATTTAAAATATTGTTAAGTATCCTCCAGTGGTGCCTTATATACAGTAGGGACAGTTTACCCATGGTAACTTTATTATTGTGCCAAGTGCTGAAGATAAAGAAATGAGTAAAACATTAATTTTTCTCTTCAGTTGCTGAGCAACAAAAAAGAGAGAAAATAAACAATTATACATCATAACCAACAAAAATAAGTAATAGCTGGATTAGCAGAGTAATTTAGAAAGTTTCTTAAACAGTATTGTTTTCTATTCCCAAGGATCCTGAAAGTTTTGTAATTTTTATTTTTCATTTTAAAAGTTTCTATCTATGTTTGATTTCACTAGAGGATGTTAGCTTGTTTTCTCATTAGCACAGAGCTTTTTATAAGTAGCCTGGGACAGAACTGATCAAGAAAACCATAGTAAGTAAACTACTTCTGGAAACTAGAATGTAATATTACTAATTAAAGATAATACCTATAAAATGAAACTGTGTGGGTTGTAACTCTTTTTGTCTAAGTATTGGGAAATCTGCCAAAAAATTCTCTTCCAGATGGAAGAATAAATTCTCCAGCAACAAAACAAACACCCAAATCCCTCATTATTTAATGTTTTTGGCAATACATTCCTGTCTCTTGAATGATCCACTGCCACTTAGTTACTCAAGGAATATATGTGGAGTCACCTCTGTACATTTTCTCCCCTGCCTTCTCACATTGATCACTCTCAAAAAAGGAAAAATTCACCTTTGCATTCTTAAGATGACTTCCCATTTATTCCCAAGTAGGGATAGAATTTTCCATAGCATTCCTTATCTTATCTGTCAGCACCTGGCTTCTCACTGTGGGGGAAAAAAGGCAACATACACAATTGATGATGTAGAAGAATCCTAGGTTATTTTAGGTGGACTACTATTTTGAAAACCAATGTTCATGTATGGTCCTCCCTCACAATGCATGTTCTTTTCTCCTGTTGCTGATATCTTGGGGCTAATTGTGCTCATGTGATGGGCTTTTCCTACTGCATGTAGAAGACACGCAACAAAAGCTTAGTTAATTCTGAGAAGTCTGGCTGAGATTTTTCTCCCCTATATCTAGCTTCTCGAACTCCAATTGGTTGGATAGGCATGCCAGCTCTTCACTATATCCTGAATGCCAGTATCTTAGGAGAGAAATAATCAATTATTGCTTTAGCATTAGTTCCTGACTCATTCTTTTACTTTACTTTTTATGGAAACTTACATGTTGCATAATAAGGCACATATTTTATTTTGAGCTGTTTGTTGATATTTACTTTCTTTTAGTTAAGAACCAGGAAAGAGAAAGTGCTGATTTATTGATCACACCAAAACTCCAGCAATATAATAGTCCTATTAATTCTATATTTAATTTTTTAGCATTTTCATTTGTTTTATTAACCTACTTTGGGGTTATTAATCTTGGTAGTTTGAATAATGACAATAATTTTCTAGGAAATCACCAGTCTTTTCTACTATTGTCTTCTACAGACATAGCTTGTTAGGGTCTACTCCATGGGCCAGTCACCTGTGCATTCACACAGGACCCTGCACACACAAGAACAATTCACTTGGTTTGATGACTTGTTATTTTCTAAAAATTCTTAATTTTACCTTTAAGCTTATGTTTTGAAGTGAAGTCTGGTGGAAAAATGGGGCATGCCTGTGAGTACAGAAAATACATGCAATATGCATGCCCTCTATTTCTTTATGCCTCATTCACATGCTCTCTCATGATCTATGATCACAAAATTCTAATGTATCCATGATACATGCTAATTCAGCAAGTTTCTAAGTGAGTAATGGTAAATGTGTCATTCTACAACTAACAGTCTGGTGAGAACAAGCCTTCTTTTTGAATAACAACTTGCTTAGACTGCAGAGAAATGTCACTAATGACATTCTAATAAAGACAAATGACCTTTATTATATCCTTTCTTACTGGTGGTATTTCCTTATTTGTTTTAGTCAATCATTTCCACTGATCTTAATAAATAATTGATGGAAAAATAGATAACTATGATGCCAAGAATTTCTTTTAATTTCCACTGAATTTTAATATTCAAATATAATGAATTATATTATCTCAGTCTTAGGTACTACATTTTGTATCATTTGTACTCTACAGTTACATAAGAAGTATAGATTCCTTTTTTGCCTGTTACATAAAAGCAAGCTTGATTCATTGTACATTGTATATTTTTATATTGC
Organism: Oryctolagus cuniculus; assembly: GCF_051225735.1. Classification (NCBI taxonomy): domain Eukaryota; kingdom Metazoa; phylum Chordata; class Mammalia; order Lagomorpha; family Leporidae; genus Oryctolagus; species Oryctolagus cuniculus. Next base: position 172,562,770 of record NC_142868.1, on the reverse strand, counting down.
TTTTACCATGGAAAAAAGATACCTGTTCCCACATAACTGTTCTTTCCATATCATCCTGTTAATGAAGAAATGACATATGTGGACAAAGAAAAAAATAGAGATTGGCACTGTAGCACAGTGAGTTAGGCTGCCACCACCAACACCAGCATCCCATATGGGCACTGGTTTGAGTCCGAGCTGCTCCACTTCTGATACAGCTCCCTACTAATACACCTGGAGAAGAAGTGGAAGATGGCCCAAGTACTTGGGTTTCTGTACCCACGTGGGGGTCCCAGATGAAGTATCTGTCTCCTGGCTTTGGCCTGACTCAACCCTGGCCATTGTGGCCATTTGGGGGACTGAACCAGCAGATGGAAGATATATATCTCTCTCTCCCTCCCCTTCTCTCTTTGTAATACTTCCTTTCAAATAAATAAATAAATCTTCACAAAAAAAAAAAAAAAAAAGAGAGAGAGAGAGAGACTGGCGCTGTGGCACAGCAGGTTAAAGCCCCTGTCTGTAGTGCCGGCATCCCATGTGGCCATCAGTTTGGGTCCCAGCTATTCCACTTCAAATCCAGCTCTCTGCTCTGGTCTGGGAAAGCAGTAGAAGATGGCCCAAGTCCTTGGGCCCCCACACCAACATGGGAGACCCCATGGAAACTCCTGACTCCTGGCTTCGGATCAGCATAGCTGTGGCTGTTGCAGCCATCTGGGGAGTGAACTAGTGGATGGAAGACCTGTCTCTCTCTCTCTCTCTCTCTGCCTCTGCCACTCTGTAACTCTGCCTTTCAAATAAATTAATAAATATTTTATAAAAAAATAAAAAAAGAAGAAAAACAAATGTTGGTGATGGATACTTGGCAATAGCTTTTACATCCTATCTGAGCTTCAGCTATTAATAAATAAAATAATAAAACAATCTCAGCATTATGTTATATTTTTATCTATTTTTCATAATGAACTCCACTGGTAAAATGCTATAAATATTCAAGCAATACAATTGAATTATTTTTACTGTCATTCTTGGGCCAGAAAAAAATGTGATTCAGAACCTCCATTTGAAACAAAACTTTAACACTACAAAATAACAGCTGTTTATTTGTATTATATGTATTTTCCATTAAATAATTATAGAGATTTTTTTTTTTAGCAAGCCTGAGTCACTCTTTACCAGTAGAGTTTCAAATGATTCAAAACTGGCTTTGGTGTTTACTTTAGATGTGTGACATTTCTGTTAACAGTTGTATACGTTTGAAAACTCAGCATTTGAAATGCTCATATAGTTTTCAGAGATATTTTTATGTAATTAGAATGTTAATACTTGGTATCTGGGTCACTCGGGCACTAGTTAGAATGATAAAAATTTGTTATGTTGGAAGTATCATTCATAATACTAAATGTAGTGTGTGTGTGTTGTTTTTGTTTTGAATTTATTTGACAGATAGAGTTAGTAAGGGAGAGAGAGAGAGACAGAGAAAGATCTTCCATTGGGTCACCCCCTAAATGGCCACCACGGCCAGCGCTGTGCCGATCCGAAGCCAGGAACCAGGCGCTTCCTCCTGGTCTCACATGCGGGTGCAGGCGCCCAAGCACTTGGGCCATCCTCCACTGCCTTCCCGGGCCACAGCAGAGAGCTGGACTGGAAGAGGAGCAATCAGGACTAGAACCCAGCACCCATATGGAATGCCGGTGCCACAGGCAGAGGAGTAACCAAGTGAGCCATGGCGCTGGCCCCTAAATGTAGTGTTTTAGAATCAGGTTTATCGAGTTACAGTTTTCAGGGCAGGTATTCGGTGCAGCAGTTAAGACCCTGCTTGCAGCATCTGCACTCCATCTTGGAGCACTTGGTTCAAAAGTAGCACCAGCTACTCCACTTCCAATCCAGTTTCCTACGGATGAGCGCTGTGGAAGACAGCAGATGATGGTTCAAGTACTGGATCTCTGTTAGCCACATGGGAGACCTAGGTGTAGTTTCTGTCTTGTGACTTTGTCCTGATCCAACCCTGGCTACTGCACCATTTGGAACATGAACCAGTGGATGGAAATCTTTCTTTTTGTCTGCCTTTCTCTTTCTGACTCTCTGCCTGTCTAATAAAATAAAAATAAATAAAATAATATTTATTTAAAATTTGACAATTGTATATTCAGGTTCACTGAGTTTTGACAAATCTATATAGTCATATATAACCACCACCATAATCACAGTATACAGTATTTCCAGGGGGAGGCATTCAATTTAAAATTTTATATGCTCACTGGGACAACCACTGCCCTCATTGGAGGACATGGGTTCAATGCTTAGCTCTGGCTCGTGACTCCAATTTCCAGCTAACGCAGAACTTGGAGGCAGCAGTGGTATCTCAGGTAGTTGGGTTCCTGCCGCACTTGAGGGACATCCTGGAATGAATTCATTGCTCCAGCTTCAGTCTAAATCTGCCCTGGCTGTTGCATGCAGTTGGAGAGAAAGCTAATGGGAGTTCTGCCTCTCTCTGCCTCTCAAATAAATACATAATTATCTTTTAAAAAAATTCTGATACACCAGAGTCTCCTCTTATCTGTTTTCAGTCATGCACTCCCCCCCACACCAATTCCCCAATAACATTTGATTTGCCCTCTCTTGGCATAGTTTTGCCTTTTCTTGAATAGCATAGATGGAATTATACAGTGTATAATTATTTGATTTGTGCTCCTTTACATAACATAATGCATCTGAATTTCACCCATACTTTCTAATAGATCAGTAGTTTTCTTTAGAGGTTGAATAGCATTCTGCTACATGGCTATACGACAATTTGTTTTATAAATTCATAATTGATGAACACTTGTGTTTTCTTTCAGTTTTTATCAGCTATGAGTAAAACAGCAATAATGATTTGAGTGTATGTGCTTTTTTTGTACATAATGATTCATTTCTTTTAGAAAATAATACTGAAATTGCTGGATCACATGGCAATGTTATGCTTCAAAAAGCTCATGGAAAATGTGCATTATTTTTTAATTCCACTTTTCTACAAACATTTTTAAACATCCTCATATATGCTTAAATTGCTCTTTTAAAATTACCAAGCTATTTTCTCAAATGGCTATGTAATTTTGTAAACCATCAATGAAGAATAAATATTTTGATATATCCGCATCCTCACCAACACCTGGTTGTATGTATTTTTTTACTTCAAACATTCAAAAACACAGTTGGAAAAGCACTGTCTGGGAGCAAAATCCAGTCCACAGTCTGTGTTTGTATGATCGGTGACATACAAATGTTTTCTTAGAAATTTAAAAGGTTCTAAAATAAAGACAAAAGAGAATATGTGACAAAGACAATATGTGACCCACCAAGCCTACAATTAGTCATAAAGAAGTTAGACTTTCTGATTTTCAGAGAAAAATTAACTGCACTCTTTCATGTTTTCTCATGGACTCAGAACACAGAATTTTATTGTATTTCTCAAAACATGGAACAATTGGCCTTTCTTCCACACTGAAATCTGACCTTGATGAGTATAAATATATTTCCTATTGCAGTGTAAATTTCTAATGGCTAGAGCACCATTACCCAAAGGTTGTCCTGTAAATGATTTTGAAGTTGTGTTTTATCATCTTCCCAAACAGAGCTGGGGCTTCTTTTGGGAAGGTTTAGGATTTTTATATGCTTTTGATCATTCTAAGTTCCTTCCTTCTTAATGTATTCATGTAAAATAATTACTGATCCCACGTCCTGTTTACCATCTTCGGTGGTATTTGTTTCTTGTTTTTTTTTTGTTTGTTTTTGTTTTTTTTTTGTTGTTGTTGCTGTTGTTTGTTTTTTGTTTTTTTGAGGTCTGTGGCTACCATGACATCATGGCATTTCTTTTCTAACTTTCTTAATTCCTCATATGTCACTTCCTTTTTTGAAAGTTTCATGTCTTAATAGTCAAGTTTTGAATTTTGAATAATATTATAATGTGGATAAATGAAATCCTAGTTTAAAACCTATTTCAGTATTGAAAAAAATTGTAGGGATTTTAAAGACATTCTCCTAATAACAAATGATTTTGCCTTGTGTTCCTTTTCATGCTGTTGCGTACACTCCCATGGGAAAATCAGTTTCTCCCAAGAGTTTTAAATATGTATGCAATCATATTTAAATATTGTAAGCTTTATAGTGTTGGGAAAGATAAGTCTGCCTGCAGTCTGTTTCTCTTCAAAAATTCCACTTCAACACTTGCTTGGTTGCCAACAAAAATTAAACTTCTTTAGGAAGTCAATTTTGACACAGCTGGTTACTTACCTGATATAATCTAGTAAGGAAAGTAGAGTAAACAAGATTTCCCAGAATGACATGCTTAAGAACCTGAAGCTAACTTTGGGGAAGGCACATGTTGTTTCACAAATGACACTGGAGTGGTTGAACATAGGTTCCAACTATATATTTAGCTTTCTTTTTTCAGATTTATTTTATTTTGTTTATTTGAAAGGCAGCGTTAGAGAGAGAGGAAGAGACAAAGAGATATCTTCCATCCTCTGGTTCACTCCGCAAATGGCTGCAATGGCCAGGACTGGGCCAGGCCAAAGCCAGAAGCTAGGAACTTTTTCCACATCTCCCATGTGGGTGCAGGTGCCCAAGTACCTAGGCCATCCTCTGTTGCTTTCCCAGGCAGATTAGCAGACAGCTGGATCAGAAATGGAGCTTGAGATCCCCACAGGTGCTTATATGGGATGCCAGCAGTGCAGGTGGTGGCTCAACTCACTATGCTACAGTACTGCCCCGCAGCTATATTTTTCTTACCCTAGTCAGAAGACATAAACTTTAAAAACAATGACTACAATGTAAATTTTAGAAGAAAAAAATATTTTCATAAATGTCAAAATGTTGTATTCTTTATTCTCTGTCTTGGCTTGTTGATCAAGCTATACTGTTTGCCTCATGTGTACAAATAAATTAAATTGTAAAGTGAATCTCACTCTTCTCATCTACAAATAAGAATAAAACCAGAGACAGAGCAGGATGGCTGCTGAGTGACTCCATGGGTCATCTGCATTGGGAAACATGAATTTGAGCAGCTATTCAAACACTAAGTCACCTTCACATGACCAAGGAAGACAGGTGAGAGAAACAGTGCCCGGTTTTAGGATAATAGTAAAAAAAAAAAAAAAAAAAAAAAAAAACAAAACAAAAAAAAAACACCAACTGAAGAAGTCAGGAAGGAAAGAATTACTTGCATTACTCCCCCTGCACTCCAACTCTAAGTTGTACATCTTGGGGAGAGACTCTATACCCTCTGATTGTGGGAGGGAGACAGAATATGCTCCTAACCTTTTTCTACTGCATGAAACTCAGTACTGGATAGAATTCCAATTCCCATTCCCCTAGGCCAGTGCTAGAAGAATTATCCTCTGAATCCTTCTTAGCCAGGAAGACAAAAGAATGCCTTCTCCATCCCTCCCTTGGCTGCTGTCAGATAAGAGAGAGAAATATTTCCACCTCAGGCAAGCAAGGCAGGAAGGTGAGCTCAAGGCTTGCCTGGAAACTCAGTGCCAGCTCCCTTCTGAGATGCAGCCCCAGAGAGAGCCCAATGCCCCTTTTCTCAGGCCAGTACTTGGAGACAGAGCCTCAGGACATGACCTAGCAAGAGACAGAGACTTACACCCTGGTAGAAGGGACTTGTGTTTCAACCTGCATGACCCCATGCCTGGCACACATCTGTGAGACAGTGCAGGTCCTACAACTGTGAGTCTAAGGAGCAACCCAGCTTGATGTCAGCCTTCATGGCCAAAGTGCTGCTTTCACAACCCCTTCCTCAACCTTGAGGAGACTGCAAGCAGAAAGATTTCAGCCACTGGGCAGTAGGGCATGAAAATGAGTCCAGTACTCTAAGAACTTGGTATCAGACTGCTAAAACCCTACACTGGAAACATCCTAATGGGAAGTTGAATAGCTCTCACAGTAATTAATTCATAGTCATTTGGCTTTCTTAAATCATAATTTACTATTCCAAAAGCAGAAGATTAAAAATAAAAGTGATATTTCAGGTAAGAGGGGCAAATGTTTAGCCTAGTGGGTAAGATATCCATTTATCCTACCATGTACCTGGTTTGATACTTAGCTCTGGCTCTAGACTCAAGTTTCTTGCTAATGCAAGCCCTAGGAAGCAGCAGTGATGGTTCAAATCATTGGATTCTTCCACTTACCTGGGAAAGCTGGATTGAGTTCCTGGCCCCCACTTTCAGTCCAGGCCAGTCCAGGCCAGTCTAGGCCAGTCCAGGTCAGTCCAGGCTGATGGGACATTTAGGGAGTAAATCAATGGATAGGCATGCTCTCCTCTCTGTTTGTCCACTTCTGTTTCTCTGTCTCTCTTTTTGTGTGTCAAATAAATAAAATTTTAAAATATATCAATTTATATTAAAAATACAGGAAGAAAAAGTTGTGAACAAGGTAGAATGAATATTTTGCATTAATTTTTTTAAAACAATGGGTATTTAGTGAGATCATACTATTAGTGACTTATTTTAAGAGATGTCAAGGCAAATTAGACATGAATCCTGACCTAATAATCTTACAGTGTATTAAATGTGAGGAGAGGGCATCAAAATTAATGAAGTCATAGAGAGGTACTATTATGGCCCTGCCTCTATCATTTCCTTATCTAACACCACCACCCTCCCCATAGGCCTTTAACAGGCAGCTCTTTTAATCTATTGAATGCCCTCCAGTTGCTGGAGTCACTTGGTCCACACCAATGGAACTGCATTCTCTGTGGGGTTTCTGGGATCTCACCTATACTTGGCTTTTCCCTTTCCTTATCCTACTCGTCCCACTCCAAGTCTTTTGTAGTATTTAATAAAAAACTCACACACAAGTCCTTATTTCAGGATCTACTTAATCTAGAATAGAATAAATCTACAGGTGCTGAGAATGGAAGACTTACAGGGACAACCTTATTGTTTGGCTTTATATGCTATGTGGGGAACCATTGTCTTTGTGAGAATGGCTTTGCCATTTTCACTATTAGAGATCAGGATTAGTTATTAGTTTATATTACTGAGAGTTTCTGATCAATGTACCTAATTTTAAACACAGTTGTTCCTTTCTTTAGATGTAAATCTCAAATCTATTGTAATCATTATATTCAATTACTATAGGACTCAATCCCATGGACCAAATGATGAACATTCACAGAAAATTGCTGTGTTCTTTAATGATTATTTAGTTTGTCAATGTGAAATGCAATTCAAGGCTCTTTTAGCATTTTTGCTACTTCAATTATAGTGCACAGTAAAGAGTTTAGCTTGATTAACATTAGATTTATGTAAACAACATTATGTTTGCTACACTATTTATCAAAAAGAAAAAAGGAAATCCACCCAATCACTGGAAGAATTCTTGTATTTCCTTCATTATTTTCCCCTTCTTCAAAAGTATAGATTGACTCAGACTCTAGGAAATAGTTCAGGAAGTTAAACCACATAATGAAGTACTTCAAATGTAACAAGAAAAACTAGTTACCTTCGACAAATAAAAATAAAATTAGTTGATGATAATTTTTTCAAAGATTGTCTATTTGAAAGGCAGAGTTACAGAGAGAGGAGAGACAGACAAAAAGGTCTCCCATCCCCTGGTTCACTCTCCAAATGGCTGTAACAGTCGGAGCTGGGCTGATCTGAAGCCAGGATCCTCTGGGTCTCCCATGTGGGTGCAGGGGCCCAGTGACCTAGGCTATCCCAAACTGCTTTCCCAGGCTATAGCAGGGAGCTGGATCGTAAGTGGAGTAGCTGGTACTTGAACCAGTACCCATATGGGATACCGGCACTGCAGGTGGCGGCTTTACCAGCAATGCCACAGCACAGGCCCGGATGGTAATTTTTTGCTTGTCTAAGTGAGAAAGAAGAATATGTAGGTGGGAGCTGCATCAATTTACTCTGTAATCTCAAGTTAGACACCATGCTGTCTAAAATTTGTTTAACTGTGACAGAGCTTGTGCACTGGGACCCTAAAGTCAATGTGATTTGGAAAGGATTGTGTGTCCACTATTCACAAGAATACATGTGCTGTTGAGAAAGGGCTAGATACTCAATTCTGTGCTGTAGCTCAGTAAATCCTAGTAATTGAATCTAGGTGTACATATTGGTAATATTTCTGAGACAGAGAGCTAACTATATCATTTTTGGCTACATAGCCCGACTAAATAACATTAATCACACAAAAATTCATAGAATGAAAATATGGTTAATTAGCCTGATCCACACAAATCAGGATAAAGTCAAGTAGGCTAAGTTAACTGCAGCATTTTAGGCAGACAGGCTCACTTATAGATTGTTTCCATATCGGAAATGTTAGTAGCCTGACTGTTGGGAGAGGGGTGGCAAAACCTGGAATTTCTTCATTCAGTATTACATGCCAAAGCATTGATACAATATTCAAAGGTTTTGCATTTATTTTAACCTCATAGTAAGAGGTTTATAATTTTTGCTTTGGATTTGAATTTTATTAAATGCCAAAAAGCCTTCTAGTTGTCATATCAGAGCAAAAGAAACAGGAGGAACTGGGACATTGTAGTTGTCACTGAATGTGGAGTGGGAGTTGAGATAACAAACCTCCTTCCTTCCTCCCTTCCTCCCTCCCTTCCTCCCTCCCTCCCCCCTCCCTCCCTCCTTCGCTCCCTCCCTTCGTTTCTTCCTTCCTTCCTTTATTATTAGGGAATTGTGTCAGAGTACTGGAAAGGAACCAACTTCCCCCAAGTGACAGAAAGGATGATGTGAGGTGGTCGAGGTGAAAAGATGGTAGTGGCCAGTGACTGGGGTAGAGGTAACATCATGGTAGTCAGATGCTTGTCACACAGGCAAGACAATGCCTATGGATATAAGATAGAGTGTTCCAATTCTATTTAGCAAACATCAACTTTTTTTATTTAACAAATTCACATCAAACTTGGTCTTGGGAAGATCTCCATAAGCAACATGGAAATTTTTAAATTCTTTCATTCATTTTTTTTTCATTCTTTCAAAAAAAATGAGTATCTTCTGTACGCAACATTATATAATTGAGATGGTAGGAGTTAGGCAAAAGAGGGATGCAGACACAGGGACAGAGAATCTGAATTAATTTACCTAAATGATTTTATCAGACGAAGTTCCAGGAAGGCTAATCTTGCAGAACAGTGCTACAAGGGGGGCCAGATCACCGTCAACCAATGAAAGCTGGAAGAAACCAGACAAAGTCAGCGTTTTTTAAAAAAAATAACATAATTGTAAACAGAAAGAACCCTCCTGTTTTCCTTTTATATATTCTGGACTCTTCCCCAAACCTTGTTACAAAAGCCCTACAAATTACTTCTAAGGGAGAAGTTTCTTTGGAAAAGTGTACCTTCCCACCGTCTACTTAATTTGCCACAAGTCAAGTCTTCATTTCAGCTACTTCCACCTGAGGCTGATTGAATGTTCTGTGACATTCTAAGGTACAGACCTCTTGTGTTTGCTAACAGTTATCTGCCAGGTATTGGGAGAAGTAGACAGATAAGGAAAAAAAAAACCTAATATGTTAAATATGATCACATTTTTTCCAAATGGCTATATAGGGAGAATATTAATTTCAAAAGACCAAAAGAATGAGGGATGTCTATGAATTTAAGTTATCAGTAAAATCTTTGTTGTAAACCCTGCCCCTCCCCCCCATTTTGCTTAACTCCTATGGTATCTGTTATATAACTGCATGGAGAAGATACTCAAATATCTTGTAAGTGAAGGATAAAAAGAACACCTTCAATTAAAACATTATGGATAATTTCTGAGCCCTGAAGATATTCTAGCTAATCACTCTTGGTAGAGAAGAGGAGGAACAAGCCATCTTTCCAGGAAATACCAGTATTTTTTAAATGATAAAGGAATGTGTTAAGCCATTCTTCATATCTAAAATATATATTTAATTTATTCCTAATTTATAGTAAACACACTATTTATATTAGTCATTTCTATTTACCAATCTAAAGAGTGTCCCTTAATTATACATAGAATTTAATGTCTAGTCCTAATTACAGAATAGTATTCCTTTTAGTACCAAATACATTCATGTATACTTGGATTTCAAAATTTCTGCACTAAAATAAACATACCATTTCATTTTATTTCCCATGAGCTTTATGCAGAACTCCCATATGCTTTTTTATTGCAAAACCTTTTGAATATATTTTTCATTATTTGCCTCTGAAATCTTTCTTTTTAACAGAATAATTTCAATAAGGGTAGGACTTAGGCAAGTGTTTCATAAAGATCCCTGTGCAGTCTTGAAGTCCCTTTCTAACTACAAACTATTGCTAGTAGGAAGTGGAGTGCTTAGGGAGCATTGGAGAGCCTATATAGATGTGCTTGAAACAGTACTGCCCTTTGTTCCCTTGGGAGGATGGCTCTTAAAAAACACTCACCTCCTGGATTAAGTCGTACCATAACAATCCCATTGTATATACACAGATACATTCATTTGTAACAATACTACTATATATACACACATACATACACCTAATCATACATATATATATAGATGTGTGTATGTGTATATAATCTAACAATTAGCACAGGCAACAGCTCATAACGTTATTATTACTATGTATTAATGCATTATTGCTTGAATCAAGCAAATATAAACTGGCCATTGGCAAAGTGGGTTTCCACCTATTACTGCTCTATAAAATTGGGACATCATTCTACACACGGGATGTGCATTATCAGTTCCTCATTAATGTGTTTAAAGTTAATTATGTTTAATAGACATTATAAGATGGAGAACTGATAACAGAAACAAAAACAAATAAATGATTTTCCTACTCCAGAGCAAATTCCAATAATTTGGGTGAGTCACAAACTACATTTAGGAAGACAACTATTATCTATGCAGCTTTTAATAAGGAGCTTTTGGGGTTGAAAGTGGTTTCTCATCATAGAAGTCTTTTATGACAGCAAAATAAAACAGTATTAACAAAGTACGTGACCAGAGTTCTCTGAAATTTATATTTAGGCCCCAAATTTAGAATTGTCACACAGAAAGTACATGATGTTATCCCCACTCTCTTGCTCTTCCGAGAGAAGGCTAGTTTGATAGACATATGGTGTAAAGGCTATTTGACACTGACAAATCCATTTAGCAAGAGAAAGAGGAACAAGAAAGCCTGATGCGGGAGGGATGCTACAGGAAAACAAATTAGATGGAACCAGTTGCTAGGAAACAGGGCCAACTAAGTGCATTGGAGTACTTAGATGGGGCGACTCTGCAAGACTAACAGCCCAACATATACCTGCAGAGCTGGAAGCCCAGCAAGTTTGCAGCTTATGTCTGGGAACAACTGAGACTTTGAAATAAGGCCATGTAGGTACAGAGCAGTCGTTGTTTTATACATACTATGAGCCAAGAAAAGATGAAAATAATCAGAGTAGCTTATTAGTCCACATCTATAGTCCATCCCCCAATTAGATTTGAACATGGCCCAGTTTTATTTCAAGGTTGTATCATTTCTCAAAAAGCCTTACTGTAGAAATATTCTTATATAGGCGTAACTTAGAACAAAAATAGAGGGAATTGTGATAATCATGGTTTAAGAAGGTGGAAGGGATGGGAGTTATTCTCTGGGTCATGAATTAACATTAAATTTTAAGTTTACATTGGAATTGCATGGACTGCATTATCCAAACAACAAATCCTATACATTTCTTCCTTAAATTTCCTTTTTAATATCTCTGCCTCATTAGAACTGATCATTATTATGTACTATTCAATGCGTTTGACATTTGATTGGAATATGAGTTCCTAAGCATGTCTTCTCTAAATTTATTGTATGCATGACATTTAGATTGGACTACTTGTGACAGTAATTGCACAAGAAATATTTTCTTAGTGTTTAAAGGAGTGATTGAATATTCATTTTATCCTTCATGCATATTCTTTTCTTTCTTTACTTGTATCTACTCTATCTTTCTGAAAAATATTGAAGCTCTTTAAAAAGAATACATAGTATAAGATACCTATTTCTTTATTTTATTTTTTTTTTTTATCTTTGACAGGCAGAGTGGACAGTGAGAGAGAGAGACAGAGAGAAAGATCTTCCTTTGCCGCTGGTTCACCCTCCAATGGCCGCCATGGCCGGTGCGCTGCGGCTGGCGCACCGCGCTGATCCGAAGGCAGGAACCAGGTGCTTCTCCTGGTCTCCCATGGGGTGCAGGGCCCAAGCACTTGGACCATCCTCCACTGCACTCCCGGGCCACAGCAGAGAGCTGGCCTGGAAGAGGGGCAACCGGGACAGAATCCGGTGTCCCGACCGGAACTAGAACCCAGTGTGCTGGGCCACAAAGCAAAGGATTAGCCTATTGAGCCACGGCGCTGGCCAAGATACCTATTTCTACCATGTTTATTGTAGCCCTGTTCTCAACAGCGAAGATACAGAAATCAACCAAGGTATACATCATCAGATGAATGGATAAAGAAAATGTGATATATATATATACACAACATAATACTATTCAGCCATAAAAAATGAAATCTTATCATTTGAAGTAAATAGAAGGGACTATAGGACATAATATTAAATGAAACAAGTCACTCATAAAGACAAATATTGCATGTTCTGTCTCATATATGGGAGATGCAATAAAAGAAAATCTCAATCAGAAGACAGAATGTTGATTACTAGGGGCTGGGAGGAGTAGCAGGAAAAGAAGAAATTTGCATTAAAAAGGTGAATCTGGTTGTGGTTCATTAAATTGTGACAAGTGTATTATACTACTATGGGAGATGTTAACAGAGGAAGCCGGGTTTGGTTTATAGTTTGTGACAAATATATCTAACTAATGTAAGATGCTAATAGTAGGGGAAGCTGGGTGTGAGGTATATGGGGACTCTGTACTAATGAAATTCTGAAATTTGAAAGTTTAAAAAAATGCAGTATTTTAATCTTTCTTCCTCCAATCATAAAGTAGTTCCAAATTAAGCAGAACACAGATATTCAAAGAATATACATCATGTTAAACAGAATATCTATAGTTAAGTAATCCACTTGGAAAAAGGAAAAACTACACCATTGGGACTTGAAGTAGATTTTGAGAACAATTTGATACTTCCAAATTTTAATGAGATTACAGTAGTTCATAACAGTGATATTGATATAATAAAATTTTAAAGTATAAGCAGCATTAATTAGATACCTGAGCAACATTCTAAGCACCAAGAATACAGAAATAATTAAATCAGACAAGAACATCATTGAGCTTAATTTCTATTTTGTGGAGACAGAAAATAAACTATATAAAATATGAAATGATGATAAGCATTCTGTTCAAATATTAAGTCAGAAAAGGGAATGCAGACCTTTGAAAGCTGCAGTCTTCAACAGCATGATCAGGTAGGAAACTTATATTTGAGCAGAGACTCACATAACTAGAGACCTACGGGGTGTCTGGGGGAAAGCATTCCAGGAAAAGAGAACAGTAAGTACAAATGTCTTGAACAGGAGTGTGTCTAGTATTCAAGAAATGCAAACAAGATGGTGTGGCTTGAATCAAATGAGAGAAGGGAGGAGCGACAGGAGATAAAGTCACAGAATTAACAAGAATTAGATCCTATCGATCCCAGATCAGAGCAATGTCTTTTGTTTTTTTCTCTGAGTGAGGTGGTGGTTAATGAAAAGGTATTGAGAACAGTCATGTCATGTTCTGGCTTTCTTTTAATAGAATAATTTTGGCTCTTATTATAAGAGAAGATTGAAGAAAGGCAAAAAGAGAAGCAACTAGACCAATAAAAGAGGGAGCTATAGCAATAGCCTGGATTTGGTTTAGATCAGGGTGTTGTCATGGAAATGATAAAAAGGGTTAGATTCTGGATATATTTCAAAGGCAGAAAAATTGTGTTTTCTAACAGAGTAAATGTAGAGATTTTGGCCTGAACAACAGAATGACGGTGTTATCTAATAAAGATGGGGCATACTTTAAAGCATGGGTTTGGTGGTACAGATGTTAGGGGTCTCTTCAGTAATTGAGTAGGGTCTTAGTCATAAGATAAAGATTGTAATGCCTATTTGACAACCCATCAGGCATATCCAGGAGACAGTTGGATATACAGACCTGAAATTCTTGGAAAAGTCTTGGCTTTAGATAAAAATTTAAAAAGGGGAATTGAATGAAATATGTCTTCCATTTATGTAAGAGATAATGAGATCTATTAGATAAACTGAATTAGCTCCACAGTAAATTTACCTATATAATTGAGTGCACAAAAGATTGCATAAATTGTAACAGATTTAAGGAAGTGGGTGAATGTGGTCAGCTGAGTTGAGGAAGTTCTTTTTTAAATGTATCTGAAAGGCAAGAGTGACAGGAAAAGGGGGAGATAGAGCACGAGAGTGAAAGTGAGAGTGAGAGTGAAAGTGAGAGAGTGGAAAGAGAGAGATCTTCTGTCTGCTTCACCTCTGCCCCTAAATGCCTGCAACAGCCAGAGCTGGAACAGGCCAAAGTCAGGAGCGAGGGACTTCATTCAAGTCTCTCAGGTGGGTGGCAGGAACCCTAGTCCCTGGGCAATATTCTTCTGCTTTCCAGGTACATCAGCAGGAAGCTAGATCGGAAGCCCTGAGTAGACAGGACTTGAACCAGGCACTTGAATATGGAATATGGTCACCCCAAATAGCAGCTTAACCTGATGCACCACAATGCCCATCAAAGGGAAGTTCTTTTTGATCTTCCTGTATTTTCTCAATGAAATAGAAAACAAAATTAATAAGTAAGAGTGTGATGAAGAATGAGGATTAGGAATGTCAGGTGTCTTCTATAGAGAATATGTCTTTATCTAAGAATTCTTCTCTGATACTTTGTACTGACTTTGTTAGGACAATCTAAAATCCTGTATTCAGTTTTTTTTTTTTTCAGTAAGTGATAAAAAGTCAGCTCTTAGAGTAATTTTTCTACTATATCTGAAGGCAGCTTAAATCACTTAAATGGTAACAATGGCTCAAAATCGTACTGCCACAAATAAAGATCTATACTTTACTTCACTTATGGTTCCTTCTGCAGGTTTGGCTGAGAGAAGGCCAAAAGAAAAAGGTGAAAATTAAAATTATCTTTTTCCATATTCAGGAAATGAATGTTCTGCAGCTTAAGTTCCAAGTTGTGAATGAGAGCCACCCCTAGAGATGAAGTTGGAACAGAATTCATATTCTGAAAATCAATCAACAGCCTTACTCATGTAATTATGGAAATTAAAGATAAAATTCCAGTCTTGAAAAATCAGTGTCAACCCTATTCATCTAAATATTAGCCACTGACCAATGGTATCAGTCCACCTTCCAAATTTCCTGAAGTCTGTCATTCCACAGCCTTTCTGCTAAGATCACTCTAGCACACCTGGAAGTCCTACAGTTCCCAAACACCCCATCCTGAAAGTCTGCCGAAGCTGAAGCTTCTTAGAACTTTGTGCAACATCATGTCTGGCTCTGTTCATGATGGCAATGTCTTAAAGTACCCCTGTCACTTGTGGGCAAACAGAAAGTTCACCTTTTTACACAAGTTAATTTTGTTATTTGTAGGTGTACAACATTTCTAGCAATTCAGCCTCTTTACATTTACTTGGTTGTTTGGACTTGTCAGTGACAGATGCAGTGGTACTACCATGAGATTATCAAATTCAGTCTTAATGATCTATTTTCATTTGCATATATTTGGATCTCTAAGTGCCAACACACATAAACTTTTGAACAGTGGACATTCACTATGTAAGGAAAAAGACATTTGGGAGGTCTTTCAACATAGAGAACTGTGGAAAGTCAGATATAAAACTATGTTGTCATAAGAGACAAAATAGTGATAAAATCACAAAATTTTTGATTAAAACAAAGTCATATGAAAGATAAAGAATCACAGAAGAAGTTGTAATGGCCTTCATATTGTACATTAACAACCATCTTTTGGCTCAAATAGCTTTTGAGTATACAGCTATGAAAAGTATTTTCTGACTCTAGAATTGCAAGTCAATTTTCAAGTACCAGAATTAAATCAACTGCAATAATACAAAAATGTAATTGCTATACTTGCTGTTGACAAAGATTATGAAAGACCTAAATGCTTCACTTCTGCACAAAATAGCTTTGGTAAAAATAATTACAATGTGGAAAAAATTTCCCTTTGCTTGCGCAATCAGTATTTTCCTTATAAAAAGTCTTCCTTATTAAGTTCTGAAAGCAAAATCCCTTTTAGATGAAACTTCAAAATAAAAGCAAACTTCTGCAGACTTTCTTAGTTAGAAGGTAATAAGAAAAAAATTACAAATTTTGTCAAAATTAATAAAAATACAATTTTTGGTAAATGTGTAAAGTACAAGCATGCTTTATTCAAAGTTGTGGAAAATGTTGATGACTCTATGGAAGGTGTCAGTTGTTCTACCAATATTCTGCATTTGCACAGAATAGCACTCTATTGTCATTGGATACTTGGTGGGCATTGAAGTGATTATATGAAATTGCACTCTAATTTCAGCATTTTAAAATGTTCTTAAAAATTTTCTTTAAGTTATACAAGTTGCAAGTTTTTCATATACACAGAATTAGGAACCTAGTGATACTTGCTCCCTGTAACCTCCCTTCCTCCCACGCTCCAACCCTTCTTCCTCTTCCCTCTCATATTCCCACTCTTAATTTTTACAAAGTAAACTTTCAGTTTACTTAATGATCATATAATAAACCCTACACTAAGTAAAAGAGCTCAACAAAGAGTATAATCAAAAAAATACTGTTCCTCAACGGAAGAGACAGGACTCTAACCAACCATCAAATTTCAAAATGTCCTTTCACTTCAATACATTACATTTCTGGTACTCTATTAGTTACCTCGGATCAGGGAAAATATCTGGTATCTGTCTTGGGGACTGGCTTATTTCACTAAGTATAATGGTTTCCTATCTTTTGCAAATGATAGGATTTCCTTATTTTTCTTTCTTTCTTTTTTCTTTTTTTTTTTAACAGCTGAGTAGTACTCCATAGTGTTTGTGTATCTGCAACCTCCATTAGTTGTGTGAGTGTGGCCATGCAGTGCATAGAGTTGAGCTCAATCAGCATTGTAGTTTTACCAGTACTACTAGGAATATTTCCATTAAACTAATTTTGATTTCACTTTAGTCTGCTCTTTTAACCTATATTATAAACTCTCTTCTAATGACAAGTGATTGCTTACAATAACTCTCATTTCCTTACCATTATAAGATCTGATATAAACTAACAAAGAGAAATTGGAGAGTATTCAATTAAAAATAACTAGTAATGGGGCTGGCACCATGGTTCACTTGGTTAATCTTCCACCTGCGGTTCCAGCATCCCATATGGATGCCGGGTTCTAGTCCTGGTTGCTCCTCTTCCAGTCCAGCTCCCTGCTGTGGCCCGGGAGGGCAGTGGAGGATGGCCCAAGTGCTTGGGCCCTGAACCTGCATGGGAGACCAGGAGGAAGCACCTGGCTCCTGGCTTTGGATCAGCGCAGCACACCAGCCATAGTGGCCATTTGGGGAGTGAACCAACTGAAAAAGGAAGACCTTTCTCTCGGTCGGTCTCTCACTGTCTATAACTCTACCTATCAAACTGTCTAATAAATAAAAAAAAGAAAAACTAGTAAATTAAGTGTGCCATAATTGTAGTGCACAACACCAAAAAATATTGCAAGTTTCTTTTAACCTGTAGCACAATATTTGCTCTTGTTCTTCCTAAAGAATACAATGCTGTTCACATGCATTAAGATAATCTTACAACAAAAAACTAGATGATCTTTACAAGAGACAGAAATGTCATGAGCCTAGGGGTAAAGATTTAGGAAATGTAGGTCCAACTTTTGAACCTTTCACTAAATCAATAACATAGACTCATCCCTCTAATCACATCTATAAATGTGGTGTCATTCTCAAATTTATATACAAATGATGAAAGGAAATATATGATGTTATTTTGCATATCTTCAGCTCCTTGGTAGATGGAATGAAGCACATAAAAGCTGAAGAATTCTTGAACCAATACCATTCCCTTCAGAACACTATCTGGGTCTCTTTTTCAATTTCTTATATTAAATTAGATTATAGCCTTTAAATATTATTTAATTAATTTTTGAGCATATATCTGAGTTTGTATTTCCAGAAGGATTTTGACTACAAACAAGGTATATTCCCTATCTTCAGTGTCTGTTGTATTTCAGAGACAGAAACTATTCTCTATTTTTTTACTAGTCCCATAACATAAATGCTTTTAGACATTCAATGATCTATTTCTCCAGTAAGTCTCTTTCTATTCCAGTATTTATGTATGAGATTGATCTAATGCCCAGAGGAGAAATATCATCGTCAGCTTTTACTACGTTTTCAGAAAGGCACATATGCATTTTGCTTCTGCTTTTTATGAAGCTCCTTTTACTGCTTTCTCTTAAGAACATATTATGAAAAATCCAATTTCCCTGCAGATATGTTGGACTGTACTATTTCTTGAAAGCTGGAACAAAATCTACTTTCCAGATGACTTATGCAACTTTGAACCAAATAGGTGGGTGTTCAGTTTAAGAACATCTCATAGGATTATTTGCAATTTTTCCACAATCTAGAACAGGAACTCATTGGTTGTTTTTAATCTGCTGTACATCCACTAATAGAAGGAAGACACCAAATTGAGCACAGAATTTAATGATTTTGTGCATTGTTTCCACTGAATGACTCAATGAACCAAAGAGGAAATATTAAGGGAATAAAATAAAATGACTGTAGAGTGGAGATGTGAAAGAGGAGGGAAAGCAACAATGTCAGGCGGTAAATGGAAGGTTCGAAGAAAAAGCCGCTCAAATCAGCTCTCATTTATGTGCTCATGCACTTGTTTTGAAATAGTATTTTGTCTTTGAAAAAGAATCAATGTAATATACATGTGCATATTAATACACATTCATAAAACAAATACAGCAGTTCTTCCTTACCCACACTTTCAGTTTCTGTGGTTTTAATTTACTATGTAGTCAACTATGGTCTGAAAACATGAAATGGAAAATACCAGAAATAAATAATAAACAGAATTTAAATAGTAATTGTTTTTATTTTTAACAGCTACAATTGTTAATTTCTTGATCGACTAGCTTTTAAATCAAACTTTATCATAGATAAGCATGGGTATATGTAGGAAAATCATAGTATATATACTGTTTAGTACTTTCTAGTTCCAGACATCCACTGAGGGTTTTGGAACATACACCTTTAGAACAGATAAGGAGGGGACGAGTTCACTCATAGAACTATTACAAGACCATTCTATGTGTTTCTCCTTACCTTAGCCCCTGATTCACCTACAAATTTCATCGCATTATCAATGCTATATTTGTATTCTTCCTAGTCATATTTTACTACTGATGGATTTGTTCATAAACACTGAATTGTAAGTCTCTCTTCTCCTTCAACTTCGTAAACATACTATTATATTAAAAGTGGCTTTCAGGGATTGATTATATATATTCATGTGTAGTACAGCATGTAGTCTTATTTCACCTGTTAGCACTTGCAAAAATATCCAAATGGATGAATAGATTATTCTACATAACCATTTTCCTGTATATTTGAAGTCTTCCTTGCCTTCTCTCTTCCTCAAATTCCTTTCTTTCCCTCTCATTTCTTTCCTGAACCTCTCTTTCACTCACTTTCTCATTTAATTTTTCCATTTCTTTTTACTTTTCTGCTCCCTCCCCTTCTTTTGCTTTCTCTTCCATTCCTCTCCTTTCCTCTCTGTTCCCTTCCCCTCCTTCTTCAGTTCCTCTTGTTTTCCTTTCCCTCACTCTTTCCCCCTTCCCTACATTTTTCCTTCCTTGGTATTGTACTTTGTTTTCCCTGTTATTAAAGTTTTACACATACATTTTCATAGTTCTGACACCTGAAAAAAAGAAGGCACAGAATACATCACATGGGAATGAAATGTTGGATTATAGCCAAAAAATAATGCCAATTCATTGCTACTCACTTTTTAAAAAATATTTTTTACTAATTTAAATTTATTTGAAAGACACAATTACAAAGAGAGGTGGAAAGACACAGAGAGGTCGGCACCGTGGCTCTATAGGCTAATCCTCTGCCTGCGGCACCAGCACCCCAGGTTGTAGTTCTGGTCGGGGCGCCGGATTCTGTCCCGGTTGCCCCTCTTCCAGGCCAGCTGTCTGCTATGGCCTGGGAATGCAGTGGAGGATGGCCCAAGTGCTTGGGCCCTGCACCTGCATGGGAAACCAGGAGAAGCACCTGTCTCCTGGCTTCGGATCAGCGCAATGTGCTGGCCGCAGCGGCCATTGTAGGGTGAACCAATGGCAAAAGGAAGACCTTTCTCTCTGTCTCTCTCTTTCTCACTGTCCACTCTGCCTGTAAAAAAAAAAAAAAAAAAAAAAGAATAAAAAAAGAAAGACATAGAGAGAAATCTTCCATCTGCTGGTTCACTCACTAATCGCTACATTGTACAGGATTGGGCCAGACCAAAGCCAGGTGCAGGGCGCCTAAGCACTTGGACCGTCTTCCACTGCTTTCCCAGGCACATTAAAAGGGAGCTGGATCAGAAGTGAAGCAGGATTCAAAGTGGCACCCACATGCGATGCCGGCCTGGAGGGGGAGGCTTACCCAGTAACAACGCTGGTCCCACTACTCACATTTTTACCTGAAGCAGATATTGATTGATTTACCTCTTATTTATCTGATATTTGTATTTATCTGACTTCTTAATCTTTCAAGACATTATCACCAGTGCAAAGAAATCTATTTTATGTGTTTTAAATGGTAATTTAGGCTGGTGCCTTGGCTCACTAGGCTAATCCTCCGCCTGCAGTGCCGGCACTCCAAGATCTAGTCCTGGTTGGGGTGCCAGTTCTGTTCCAGTTGCTCCTCTTCCAGTCCAGCTCTCTGCTGTGGCCCAGGAAGGCAGTGGAGGATGGCCCAAGTGTTTGGGCCCTGCACCTGCAGGGGAGACCAGGAAGAAGCACCTGGCTCCTGGCTTCAGATTGGCACAGCGCGCCGGCCGTAGCGGTCATTTGGGGGGTGAACCAACAGAAGGAAAATCTTTCTCTCTGTCTCTCTCTCTCACTGTCTAACTCTGCCTGTAAAAAAATTTTTTTTAAATGGTAATTTAAATTTACCTATCAGAAATGATATTAAACATACTTTCAGGAGTTTTTTTACTCAGTGATTCCTGTGCTGTGAGATATTATAGCCTTTCCTTAATTTTATATTGACTTATTTTTCTTTTATAATTAATTTATAAGATTTTTATTAATCCTTTATAAATTTCACGTACTATAAACAAATCTGTGTCTTATCTTTATTGTCTTTAGACTCTTTTGTTAAACAAAAGTATTTTATTAATATCTCTTAATGCTTATGAATATTTTAACTCAATGCATATTTAATATTTTAATGTGCCAAGATGGAGATTGAATCAGTAATAAAGACCCTCCCAACAAACAAAAGCCCAGGGCTGGATGTCTTCACTGCTGAATTCTGCCAGATTTTTAAAGAACTAATTCCAATTCCAATTCCAATTCCAATTCTTCTCAAACTATTCAATACAACTGTGTTGCATTTCAATACTCTTGTGCTTCAATAAAATTGAAAGGGAGGGAATCCTCCTGAACTCTTACTATGGGTACAGCATCACCTTAATTCCAAAACCAGAAAAAGATACAATGAAGAAAGAGAACTATAGTCAAACATCCCTGATGAACACAGATGCAAAAATCCTCAACAAAATACTAGCTAATCATATCCAGAAACACTTCAGAAACATCATTCACCTGGACCAAGTAGGACTTATTGCTGTCATGCAGGGATGGTACACATAAACAATTTAATAAATGTAATATATCACATGAAGCAGTTGAAGAATAAAAACCAGGTGGTCATCTCAATAGATGCAAAGAAAGCATGTGATAAAAATACAGCATTCTTTCCTGATTAAAACCCTAAGCAAATTGGGTATAGAAAGAACATTACTCAATATGATCAAGGCAATATACAACCATTCCACAATCAGCATCATATTGAATGGATAAATGTTGGAAGCATTTCCACTAAGATCTACAACCAGCCAGGATGCCCACTTTCACCATTGCTGTCATTATAGTTCTGGAACTTTTAGTAAGAGTCATTAGACAAGAGAAAGAAATAAGATGTAAACAAATTAGAAAGCAGGAAGTCAAATTATCTTTGTTTGCAGATGACACGATTCTATATATAGGAAAATCAAGAGACTTGACTAAGAAACTATTAGAACTCACAAGAGAGTTTGGTAAAGTTACAACATATAAAACTGACACAAAGGGGCCAGAACTGTGGTATAGCGGGTTAAGCCTCCTCTGGTGTTGCCAACAGCATCCCATGTGGATACTGGTTCAGGCCTTGGCTGCTCCACTTCTGGTCCAGCTCCATGCTGATGGCCTATGAAGGCGGTGGAGAATGACTCAATTGTTAGGGCCCCTGTGCCCATGTGGGAGACCCAGATGACTTTGGATCAACCCAGTGCCAGCCCTTGTGGCCATTTGGGGTGTGGACTAGGGGATTTAAGACTTTCTCCTTCTCTTTCTCCCTCCCTCTCCTTCTCCCCCCATTCCCTTCCAACTCCCCTCTCTCGTTTTCCCTCTCCCTCCCCCTACCTCTCCCTCCCCCTCCTCCACCATCTTTCTCTATAGCTCTGCCTCTCAAATAGATGAATATTTTTTTTAAATAATCGACACACAAAAATCAATAGCAATTTTATACACAGACAATGTCATGGCTAACAAAGAAATTGTAAGATCAGTCCCATTCACAATGGCTACAAAATTTTAAATAGCTTGGAATAAATTTAATCAAGTAGGTGAAAGATCTCTATGATGAAAATTATAAAACATTATAGCAAGAAATAGAAGACACAAAAACATGGAAAAATCTTTCATTTCATGTATTGAAAGAATCAATATCACAAAAGGATACATTTACCAAAAAGCAATTTACTAATTCAATGCAATCCCAATCAAATTACCAATGACATTCTGCTCAGATCTAGAAAAAATATTCTAAAATTCATACAGAAACACAAGAGATCCTGAATAGCTAAAGGAATCATAAAAATGGAAACAAACCCAGAGGCATCACAATACCAGATTTCAAGATAAGCTACAGAGCAGTTATAAACAAAACAGCCAAGAATTGGCACAAAAATAGATGTGTAGAAACAGAATAGAATCCCCAGAAATCAATCCACATGTCCACATTCAACTAATCATTGAAAAAATCAAATTCTTCAACAAGTGGTGCTGAAAGCAGTGCAGAAGCAGTATGAAGCAAGACCCTGACCTTATACCTCATAAAAAACCAACTCAAAATTGATTAAGGATCTAAATATATGGCTTGATGCCATCAACTTACTAGAGAAGAACATTGGGGAAACTCTGCAAGACACTGGCATAGGCAAAGACTTCTTGGAAAGACCCCAGAAGCCCAGGCAATAAAAGTCAAACTAGAGAAATGTGATTACATCAAGCTAAGAAAGTTCTGCATGGCAAAGGAAACACTCAACAAAGTTAAGAGGCAACTGACAGAATTAGAGAAATTATTTGCAAACTATGCAACTAATAAAATATTAATATCCAGAATCTATAAAGAGTTCAAGAAACTCAACAGCAACAAAACAAAAATCCACTTAAGAAATGAGCAAAGGACTTGAACTGATATTTTTCAAGAGGGGTAATTTAAATGGCCAATAGACATTTGAAAAAAATGCTCAGGATCACTAGCCACCAGGGAAGTGCAAATCAAAACCACAATGAGATTTCACTTCACCCATGTTATAATCGTTGTCATACAGAAATCAACAAACAATAAATGCTGGCAAGGATGTTTGGTAAAATGTACCCTAATACATTGCTGTTGGGCATACAAACTAGTTCAGCCATTTTGAAATACAGTATGGAGATACCTCAGAAAACTGAAATTAGTTCTACTACATAACCCACCTATCCCACTGCTTGTAATTTATCTAAAGGAAATGAAATCAGAATATGAAAGATTTATCTGTACCCCCATGTTTATTGCAGCTGAATTCACAAGAGTTAAGATGCAATCAACCCATATGCCCTTCAGTCGATAACTGAATAAAGAAAATGTGGTATATATGCTCTATGCAATACTGCTCAGCCATGAAAAAGAATGAAATTGTGTCTTTTGCAACAAAATGGATGCAATTGGAAACCATTATACTTAGTGAAATAAGCCAGTCCCCAAAAGACAAATGCCATATATTTTTCTTGACCTGTCATAACTAATAGAGTAAAAATAATGTAATGTATATGAAAGAAATTGATATCTTGATATTTATTATTGTTTACAGTCCTTGTCCTTTACTGATGAGGAATAGTGTTTTTCTCTTACTATTTTTTAAAATTTTTTACATAATGGAACTTTAATCTTACGGTTATAAAATGAACTGAATGCATATCGTTGTAAAACTTAAAAGAAAGAATAAGAAAGGAAAGAGGAGGGAGGGTGGAGTGGGTGGTATTATTATGTTCCTAAATATGTACATATGAAATAGATGAATTTTGTTCACCTGGTATAAATAAAAGATGAAAAAATTTAATACACATTTAACTTAATATACATTTTAAGTTAATACACATTAATTTAGCCTTGAATTTAAAGTCTTTAACCTATCTCAAATTGATGTTTGTGTTTGTTGGAAAGTAACAATCCTATGCAGCTCATAAATTAACTTCTCAATTTATGTGAGCAATTAATTATCCAATCATCCTTATTGAATTGTTCCTTCATTCCAGAATGATTTTCTCTCTGACTTGCAAGATATACAAAGTTGTAAGACACAATCTATTTCCCAGGTCTTTTTTTGAAACATTGGTCAATATTTTCCTATTCTTGTATGAATCCCATATTGACTTTATCATTTGAACCTTGTAATATATGTGGATATATGACAGGGCACATGGCTTAGTTTTGTCTCTTTTTGGTCTTTTGCATTTCCAGACAACTTTTAAAATTAACTTGTTAAATATACAAAAAACATAGTTGGGGATTTCATTGAGATTTTATTGAATTCCAGATAAATTAGGAGTGTTGTTTACATTATTTTGAGTTTTCTTTTGTAATGATGTATGTTTCCATTTAATTATGTTTATCAAAAATATTAGTTTTCTCTTTGGGTTTATTTCTTTACCTAATTCTTCAGCCTAGCAAAATATTGGCTCAGATGTTATAAATTCAATGAATCTCTAGACTAGCACTATACTCTTCAACAGATATATAATGGAAATGCACATGTATTTACATTTTTCTTAAATCAATTTATTATAATGAAATGAGGAACAGGTGATGTCAATCTTAATGAGATATTTATTTAACCTGACATATACAAAATATTATAACTTTGACACAAAGTTAATATAAACATTATTAATGATATTTACATTTTCTTCATATATTATCTTAAACATCTAGTGTATATTTTATACATAAAGAACATTTCATTCTAGTCTAGCCTCATTTCAAGTATTCAATAATCACATTGGACTAAGGGCTACTCCATCTGCAGTGCAGCTGGAAAATGTACTCCTTTCCATTAAGGTTGTGTGTTTGATCAATAAATGTTCCTGAATTATGTCACAAGACTATCGTAATTAAAACAGCCTGGGATTGGCATAAAGGTAGACACTTAGACAAATAGGAAAGAATAGAGAATACAGAAATAAACCCACATATCTATAGTCAGTTGCTCCTCTACACAGGTACAAAGAACACGTGTTGGAGAATTCTATATGAATTAAAGTAGACCCCTATCATTTTCCATGTACAAAAACAAACTCCAAATCAATTAAAGACCTAAATTTGAGATGGTAAGCTTTGAAAAATGAATGTTAGGTATAAAAATTCAGCTTCAAGACATTGTAATGGGCCAAGATTTTTAAAATCAGATTGCAAGAACATAGTGAATAAAAGCAAAAGCAAATGGATTTATCAAATTAAGTGCTATTGCACAGCAAAGGAAACAATAACAAAGAGAAAAATACTTACAGAATAGGAGAACATATTTGTAATTTTATGTGTGATAAATTAAAAGCCAGAACATAATAGGGATTCAAACAACTTGACAGCAAAAATAATTAAATAATCCAACTTAAATATATGATAGGTCTAAAATATTTGGCTAAGGAATACAAAAAATTGGTCAACAGATATATGTGAAAAAATGCTAACCATCACTAATCATCAATGTTAAGCAAATTGGGTATAGAAAGAACATTCCTCAACACAATCAAGGCAGTTTATGACAGACCCATGGCCAGAATCCTATTGAATGGTGAAAAAATGAAAGCATTCCTCTTAAGGTCTGGAATCAGACAAGGATGCCCACTCTCACCATTGCTATTCAATATAGTCCCAGAAGTTTTAGCCAGAGCCATTAGGCAAGAAATAGAAATCAAAGAGATACAAATTGGAAAGGAGGAAATCAAAACTATCCTTAGATGACATGATTCTATATACAGTGGATCCAAAGACTCCACTGAGACTATTGTACCTCATAACACAGTTTGGTAAAGTTGCAGGATTTAAAATCAACAAATAAAATCAATAGCCTTTGTATACACAGATAATGTCATGGCTGAGAAAGAACTTCTAAGATCAAGCTTATTCACAATGGCTTCAAAAACAATTAAAGATCTTGGAATAAACTTAACCAAGGATGTCAAATACCCATACAATGAGAATTACAAAACATTAAAGAAAGAAATAAAAGAAGACATTAAAAAAGGAAAGATCTTCTATGTTCATGGATTGGATGAATCAATATCACCAACGTGTCCATATTGCCAAAAGCAATTTACAGATTCAATGAAATCCTAATCAGAATACCAATGAAATTTTTTGCAGATATGGAAAAAATGATGTTAAAACTCATATGGAAACACAAGAGACCCTGAATAGCTGAAGCAATCTTATACAACAAAAATAAAGCCAGAAGTATCACAATACTTGATTTCAAGACATACTAGAAGGCAGTTATAATCAAAAGAGCCTGCCAGGGCACAAAAACAGACATACAGACAAATGGAACAGAATAGAAACTCCCAAAATCAATTCATGTATCTACAAACAACTTATCTTTTTATTTAAAAAACATTTATTTATTTTATTTGAAAGGCAGTGTTACAGAGATGCAGAGAGAAAGAGAGAGAGGTCTTCCATCTGTTGTTTCACTCCCCAGATGGCTGCAATGGCCAGAGCTACACTGCTGTGAAGCCTGGAGCCAAGAGCTTCTTCTGGTTCTCCCACATGGGTCCAGAGGTCCAAGCTCTTAGGCCATCTTCTACTGCTTTCCTAGGCCATAGCAGAGAGCTGGATCAGAAGTGGAGGAGCTAGGTTTCGAATCAGAGCCCATATGGCATGACAGCACTGTAGGTGGAGACCCTATCTGCTGTGCCACAGCACCAGCTTTGAACAATTTGCCTTTGGCAAAGGAGCTAAAATAAATCCTCGGAGCAAGGACAGTCTCTTCAACAAACAGTGCTGAGGAAACTGGATCTCCGCATGCGGAAGAATGAAAATAGGCAACCTACCATACACCTTACAGAAAAATCCACTCAAAAAGGATCATCAACATAAATCTACAATTAAATACTACCTAATTACTAGAGAACACTGGGGAAACTCTGCAAGACATGGCATAGGCAAAGACTTCTTGGAAGAGCTCCCAGTAGCACAGTAAATCAAAGAGAAATTTACAAATAGGATTACATCAAGATGATAAGCTTCTGCACTGCAAAAGAAACACTCAGCAAAGTGAAGAGGCAACCAACAGACTAGGAGAAAATTTTTGCCAACTATGCAATGGATAAAGGGTTAACATCAGAATTTATAAAAGCTCAAGAAATTCAACAACAGCAAAATACACAATCCAGTAAAGAAATGGGTGAAGGACTTAAACAGGCATTTTTCAAGAGAGGAAATTCTAATGGCCAACAGACACTTGAAAAAATGCTCAGGATCAATAACCATCAGAGAAATGCAAATCAAAACCACAATGAGGTTTCACCTCACTCCAGTTAGAATGATTCATACAAAAATTAACAAACAACAAATTCTGCAAGGGTGTATAAAAGGGCACCCTAATCCATTGTTGGTTGGAATGTAAACTGGTGTAGCTACTGTGGAAGAGAGTATGGAGATACCACAGAAATATGAATACAGACCTACCATATGATCCAGCCATCCCACACCCAGGAATTTACCAAACCAAAACGAAATCAGCATCTTAAAGAATTATCCGTACTCTCTTGTTCATTGCAGCACAATTCATAACAGCCAAGATGTGGAATCAACCCAGATATCCATCAACTCTTGACTGGATAAAGAAATTATGGTATATATACACTATGGAGAGCTACTCAGCTATAAAAAAGTGAAATTCTGTCTTTTGCAGTAAGATAGACACAACTGGAAACCATCATACTTAGTGAAATAAGCCAGTCCTAAAAAGATACAGGTTTTCTCTGATCCAAGGTAAATAATAGAGTACCTAAAATGTAACATATTGGAGTGATATGGACATTGTGAGATTCAATGATTGTTCACAGACTTTGTCTTTTCCATTGTGAAACAGTGTGTTTTTTTCTTCAAACTATTTGTTGAAGTCTTTTATTTAGTGTAGGGTTAACTATATGATCATTAAGTATACTGAAAATAAATCTTTGTAAAATTAAGAGTGGGAATGTAGGAGTGAGGGGGAAAAAAGGTTGAGCATGGGTGGGATGGAGGGTGGGAGGAAGTATCACTATGTTCCTAAATCTGCATATGAAATACATGAATCTTGTATAACTTAAATAAAAATTTTTAAAAATCACTAATCATCAGGAAAATGCAAACCAAAATCATGATGAGACACTACCTCATTCCAGTTAGAAAAGACAAGAGATAACACAGGCAGGTAAAAATATAGAGAATGGAACTGTTGCACATTGTTAATAAGAACATAAATTATTGCAACTATTGTGGTAAATATAGGGGTTCCCTATAAAAACTAAAACAAGAACTATTATATGATCCAACAGTAGAACTACTGAGTATTTGTTCAGGGAAAATGAAATTAGTCTGTAGGAAAGACGTCCACACTACCACAGTTATTGCAGTACTATTTACAATAGCCAGGAAATTAAACAACAAACAAACAAACAAAAACCCTAGTGGCTGGCGCTGTGGCATAGTAGGCTAAGTCTCTGCCTGTGACACTGGCATCCTTTTCTGATCCAGCTCTCTGGAGTCCAGGAAAGCAGTGGAAGGAAGATGGCCTAAGTGCTTGGGCCCCTGCTCTCGCATGGGAGACCCAGGTGAAGCTCTTGGCTCCTGGTTTTGGATTGGCCCAGCTCTGGCCATTGTGGTCATTTGGGGAGTGAACCAGAAGATGGAAGACCTTTATCTCTGTTTCTCCCTTCTCTATCTGTAACTGTATTTCTCAAAGAAATAATTTAAAAAAAAACCCTAATAACTGATGTATGTATAAATAAAATGTAAATATTTGTAGTAAACAATAGACTACTATTCAACAATAAAAAAGGATGAAATCTTGTCATTTGCAACAACATGGACAAATATCAAACTCATTTTTTGTCTTTTTTTAACTTTTATTTAATGAATATAAATTTCCAAAGTACAGCTTATGGATTACAATGGCTTCCCCTCCATAACGTCCCTCCCACCCGCAACCCTCTCCTTTCCCACTCCCTCTCCCCTTCCATTCACAGCAAGATTCATTTTCAATTCTCTTTATATACACAAGATCAGTTTAGCATATATTAAGTAAAGATTTCAACAGTTTACACCCACATAGAAACACAAAGTGAAAATTACTGTTTGAATACTAGTTATAGCATTAAATCACAATGTACAGCACATTAAGGACAGAGATCCTACATGGGGAGTAAGTACACAGTGACTCCTGTTGTTGACTTAACAAATTGACACTCTTGTTTATGGCACCAGTAATCACCCTAAGCTCTTGTCATGAGTTGCCAAGGCTATGGAAGCCTTTTGAGTACACCAACTCTGATCATACTTAGACAAGGTTGCAGTCAAAGTAGAAATTCTCTCCTCCCTTCAGAGAAAGGTACCTCCTTCTTTGATGACCTGTTCTTTCCACTGGGATCTCACTGTGGAGATCTTTCATTTAGGTCATTTTTTTTTTTTTGCCAGAGTGTCTTGGTTTTGCATGCCTGAAATACTCTCATGGGCTTTTCAGCTGGATCTGCATGCCTTAAGGGTTGATTCTGAGGCCAGAGTGCTGTTTAGGACATCTGCCATTCTATGAGTCTGCTGTGTATCTCGCTTCCCATGTTGAATCGTTCTCTCCCTTTTTTTTTTCTATCAGTTAGTATTAGCAGACACTAGTCTTTTTTATGTGATCCCTTTGGCTCTTAGTCCTATCATTATGATCAAAGATTCATTTTTGAAGTGAAATAATCAAGCATGCAAAGTCAAGTACCACATGATCTCATTCATACTACATATGAACATACAACATAAAATGGTTGATCTCATAGAAGTTGAGAGCAGAATACTTAGCAGAAGATGCAGAGAAAGGAGGGATCAGGAAGGATGGGGAAAGTGATTAACAGGTACCAAGTTATAATTAGATAGGAGTAAGA
Source organism: Oryctolagus cuniculus (assembly GCF_051225735.1). Classification (NCBI taxonomy): domain Eukaryota; kingdom Metazoa; phylum Chordata; class Mammalia; order Lagomorpha; family Leporidae; genus Oryctolagus; species Oryctolagus cuniculus. The sequence continues at coordinate 172,532,126 of NC_142868.1, read as the reverse complement.
ATTTCTGGTGCAGGCAGAGATTTATGGATAAAAATAATGTGTGTATTTTCTAAAAAGAAAAATAAAAGATAATTCTGAATGTTTCATCATGAAATCTATAAATATTTAAAGAGACAGATATACTTACTTTGATTGGACATCATGTGTCAGTTAAAAATAAAAAATAAAAATTTTAAAGTAATTTCCTGGAATACATTTTTACACAGATTTCTTTGACCAGTCTATTAACTGCAAATAGATAAATTGTTCCTAGGCAAGTACTGTACTAGAAGTCTTCTCATCAGGCAACCCTGCTTCAAAAGAATCTTTTAGCTGTTGGATGTTGAGATGCTGCCAAAATATATTCTGTCTGGTTGGTCTTTTTATAATGGAGAGAGTTTTGTTAAAAAATTATACATGATAGAGTTATCAATTCTCACCCTGAGTTTTATTTACATGAGCTTCTTCTATCTCAAGCCTTTAAAAAATTAGGTACATTCCATTTTGTAGCTGCTACATTTTTCCAATTAATATATTATTTAATCATTTTATAGATGAGGATTAAGAAAACAGACATTTGTGTTCAGCTTCTGGGATTGACCCCGAACTCATCACTAACAGGTTGTATGGCTGACTATATATTAACTAATTTCTCAGTTCCTTAATTTCTTTGTTAGTGAATGGGGATAATGATACTAGATGTCTCATGGGATTGTGGTAAAGATAACAATGAATTAAGGTAGTCAAAGTGTTAGAATAAGATCCAGCACAAGGCACATGCTATAATAACATCAGATATTGTTAGCTATTAACAATAACAAAAATAGCTATTATTTTTAAAAGATTTACTTATGGGGCCAGCATTGTGGTGTAATGGGTTAAGCCTCAGCCTGCTATGCCTGCATCCTATAGGGGTGCGGGTTCATTTCCCATCTGCTCTACTTCTGATTCAGCTCCCTGCTAATGCTACTGGGAGAGCACACAGAAGATAGCTCAAGTCCTTGGATCCCTGAATCCACATGAGAGTCCCACCTGAAGCCAGGGGCTCCTGGTTTCAATCCAGCCCAGCCCCAGCCAAAGCAGTTTTGAAGAGTGAACCAGTGGACAGATGATACCTCTCCCTCTCCCCTTTTCAAATAAATAAATAAATGATTTTAATATTTATTTTTATTTATTTGAAAGGCAGAATCACAGGAAAAGAGAGAGAGACAGAGACAGAGAGAGACTGACTTTTGCTGGTCCTTTCCCCAAATGGGCCAGTCAGAAGCCAGGTGCAGAAACTGCATCTGGGTCTCCTACCTGAGTGGCAGGGGCTGAACTCTTGGACCATTTTCTGTGCTATCGCAGGCACATTCATAAGAAGCTGGATAAGAAACAGAGCATCCAGTACTTGAACCATTGCTCTGATAGCGGATGCTGGCACAGCTGTGCCACAGCGTTGGCCTCCTTTTATTATTGTGCTGTGACTCTTCAATGTCAATGTCCTTACTCTTTAAATGACCACATTTTCTAGCATTGATATGGCTTTTCCTTCTTTGTATAGCTCTTTTCTACTGTAACTTTTCTGTTTGAATGTTTATTTCATCTATCATTAAAACACAATATTCAGGGGCCGGCGCCGTGGCTCACTTGGTTAATCCTTTGCCTGGCGCCGGCATCTCATATGGGTGCTTGGTTCTAGTCCTGGTTGCTCATCTTCCAATCCATCTCTCTGTTGTGGCTCGGGAAGGCAGTGGAAGATGGCCCAAGTGCTTGGCCCCTGCACCTGCATCGGAGACTGGGAGGAAGCACCTGGCTCCTGGCATCGGATCAGTGTAGCTCTGGCCGTAATGGCCATTTGTGGGGTGAACCAACGGAAGGAAGACCTTTCTCTCTGTCTCTCTCTCTCTCTCTCTCTCACTGTCTAACTCTGTCAAATAAAAAAAAAAACACACAGAATTGAACAATTATTTTCTCCTTGGAATTTGATAGTGCTTCTTCTACATTTGACTTCTGCTCTGGGATGTTTGCTATTAATCTACTTTTGACTATTTTGCAGGTGGTGTTGATCTGCCTTTCTGTCTCTGGCTGCTTTTAAGAACTCTTCTTTGTCTTTTATTCCCTTTGAAGATTTTAACCTACACAGTAGCCTGATGTTCAGAACTTCCATCTCCTTGCCGATGTCATGACTTAGTTTTGGGATTTTATTGCTGCTATCAGCATTTTCCCACAGAGCTACACTGCTTGTCTGTTTTGCTTCAGTTCATTGCATCTAGCATCAACTTAAGTACCTATTTTACTTTATCCTTTGGGGGTATGGGGTTGATGTTGGACATGGGGTAGTGTGTATTTGAAAGTTCTCATATTTCAGCAAGCCCAGTCAAAATATTAACACTATGCTTTATTCAGGTTCCTTTCTTTTTCAGCAGGAAGATACTTTAGTATCTAGATAATCATCTGGAAGGATAACTCTATTTGTAATTTTTAAAGCACTTTTATTTCTATTATTTCATTTCCTACCTATGTATTTTTGGAAATTAATGGCTTTTCTCCTGTGTTTCTGCAAAAATTGTTTTTTCAAGTTGTTTGATTTTTTTTGAGATTTTGCTTCATAAAAGTTTTATAGATTTACATTGCCAAACTTAATACTATGTTTTCAGGCTTTGTTTCCATATTTTCAAGTATCTCCTTTCATACAAATTTTCATGAGCACTTATAAATATTTTCTAGTATACTTATAGTGTTTCTTTTAATGTTCACCTTTAACTTATCTGAATTTTATTTTAGAGAAATAACTGCAAAGAAAGCTCATTCAATTTTTACTCCAGTGATTATCAATTTTCCTGAAATCAGTTACTGAATAATCAATTATTTTATGCTGATTTGAAATGCCATTTTTATGAGAATAAATTACCATTATTTCTTGAATATTTTTCTTATTCCGTTACTCTCATAGTCTCTGAATCTTTTATGTTCAGTGTTCAGCATTTTAATTGATTCAGGTTTATAGCAGAATGCAACACATTTCAGTGTAAATTTCCCTTTATTGCTTTTTGGTGAATATTCTTTCATTCAAAATAATACTAGTAATACTATTACTAGTAATACTATTGTTATTAAAAATAAGATCATACTCACTTTTTTTAACAAGATTTATGTTATTTATTTGAAGGAGTTAGAGAGGTACAGACAGAGAGAGATCTATCCATCGGTTCACTCCCTAAATGGCCGCAACAGCCAGAGCTCAGCCAATCCAAATCCAGGAGCCAGGAGCTTCTTTGGGGTCTCCCACATGGGTGCAGGGTCTCAAGGAATTGGGCCATCCTCTGCTGCTTTCCCAGGCGCATTAGCAGGGAGCTGTATTGGAAGTGGAGCAGCCTAGACATGAATCAGTGCCCATATGGGATGACAGCGTTGCAGGGCAGGAGTTTAACTCTCTTTGCCACAGCACCGGCCCTCATCATACTCACTTTTAATTTTTTCTAATATATGATAGGTTTAATTGATGCATGCTATATTGATCAGAGAGCCTTTCATATTGATCAATAGTTTATGTTAAGAGAAAGAGAGAAAGATATCTTCCTTCCATTGTTTCATTCCCTGGATTCCTGCAATATTCAAGGCTATGACAGGCAGAATCTAGTAGTAAGAAACTCCATCTTGTTCTTCCACATGGATGTCAGGGAACCAAATACTTGAGCAATCACTTGTGCCTGTCAGGGTGCACATTAGCAGGAAGCTAGAACTGGCATCCCAAACAGCAGCTTAAACCACTGATCACAACACCGGCACCGACTTCATAACACCTTGAACTCCTTTTATTCTCGTATTTAAAAAACATGTTTCACCACTTCATTTTATTCATTTTTCTTGCTTTTTTATGATCTGCAACAAATAGACATATCAGATTTATTTTCTATTAAAAATCAGAAACTCATTCATGGATGTATCTGGTCTTGACAATAATTGGGAAGATAGTTCTTTTTCAGTTCCTTTATACAACTTTATTCTTACCCTTTCTTTAAGTCAAAGTCTGGATTGGTTATATCACCTTTTTATGATATTTTAAAGGATATTATGCATTAATTTTTTATTTGACAGGTAGAGTTATGCATTAATGTTTTATTGTGTAATTTTTCTTACAGTCTTTCTCATATAATCTGGACCTTTTAATGCTGGGACCATTTCTGACAGAACTCAACAAATATTCAATAAATGAATGAAGAGACGAATATATAGATAAAACACTGAAAACAAAGGTAATTTCAAAAGCTCATGAAAATGGAATTAAACGACAAATTTATTTGTGTGTAAGACATATTGGAATTCATGCATAGTTTGTTCCATATATATTTTTCATGAAATTTTTGAAAAATCCTCATAAATGTTGTGCTTCAACAATCACTCTGACCTTTGGGAACCCTGAAGCACTCATTCCTCAGAGTGACCAAAATACATATATTACGTGTCTTTGGTTCCTTTTTTCTATAGCCTTCACTCCTTGTTTTAGACTTCCTAAGGTATTTAAATTGATGAAGAACATCATGTACTGAAAAGAAGAGATAAAATATTTTATAAAATAGTGAGAAATAGTCTTTCTCAAAATTACAAATTACGTGGCAGTGCCATCAAATTTCCTTCATGCAGATAGAAAGAGGATTATCTCAGCAGGTGAGGATGATAAAGTCTGTAAATACAAATTTTTGATCTGCAGGAAACTCAATGCCATACCTTACAGAAATCATTTAATATTTTTAGGACTCAATGTCTTCATCTTTTACTCACAGTGATAACTTGTTTTATAGGAATTTAGCCCAAGAGCTTAATAATAATTAAAACTCTGAAAGGAAAATGCAAAACAATGAAGAACTACTAAAGTATTGAATAACAATGAATAATTTTAAACTATCTAAAGGCTATGTTAGGAACAACAGTATTTAACATCAAGCATGAAATTGTGAAATGTTTCAGATTTCTAATTTCTATCTGAAAATGAATTCATAGACAGCAAAAGTTTTTGTCAGTTTTATAGCTCAGTGTCAAAATTAATCTTACACAGGCAGAGCTGTTCCTCAATTTCCATTGCCCTGAAGAGGAAACAAGCTTTTGTTTTGTTTTGTTTTGCAATGAGTTGTACATATTTTGCCTCTAATGTCAAATGCAAGTTCATGCCCTGTACTTTTGAAACATGCCAGGATCTCTGTATTTCTCTCATGTTTTGCTTTGTTTCACTGTGTTTAATGACTGTGTTTGCTTTCTGCAAAATATATATGTTAGGTTTTTTTACACTGTTGGATTCTGTTTTTGCCTTTACATTCTCATTTTGAGGGACTTATTAAGGAGGTATAACCTGCTATGAATACAGAACAATAATTAAAATATTTCAGGATGAAAATAGGCACTTTCGGATACCCACTGAAAGCAATTTTATTTTCAGTAAGAGCTCTGTGTTGTATGTTGAATCTCTCATACTCACTCTTACACATGGATTGCTGTTGACATAACAGGTCCCTTAGAGACACACACACATACAACCACAAAAGCACAAATGATTCTCTTAATGCCCTTTAAACTTCCAGCCATGTAAAAGATTTCCCTGGGAACCTGGTTGAGGAGGTTTAATAGAACTAATCAAGTGGTCTTCATCTAATTCCCATCTCTTAGTGTCAATGTTACAGATATGCTGCAGAATAAGTAAAACAAAGTCTAAATTGTGTTTAGCAAAGTGAAGGGGAACAATGTGGTTCCTAACACAGTTGCCAATTGAGTGATTCTGTATGCTCAGCTCTGGATTTAATCCTAAATGTGTAATAAAAATCACATCCTCACCATTACCCAATCCATCAATTTCTGATACTGATGTTATTTGTCCAGAACTACAGCTTAAAATTTACTTGTGTTGTGGTTCTAGAAATTACATAAAACATCACTTTTTAATGTTATTTTTCCTTCTCAAACCATTTGTTTCTTAAGCCAAAAGATGCAAGAATACACCACTACATTTTCCTAGTGGTATTTCCATTCATCCACTAACAGCACTTTGAGACATGGAGGTCTCCTTTTTCTGAAGATGAACATTGTTTTCCTCTTGTCAGTTTTCACCAGCTTTCCTGACATCAAATATAAACATGAAGCTGGGGGTCCCTGCTTGCCTCTTAGGGAGAAGGAATCAAAGCTACAGCAGGTGCCATATACGTTTGCAAACAAGGGCTTTCTTTTTCAAGCTCTATAATTAGTCCCTTTTCTAATATTGTGTTACCTTTGTTTTGGATTTGTTTTTAATTTCAGGAGAGACAATTTATAAAACTAGATGTTCATTTGTCTAGCAGAATAAGACAAAATTACTTTTGATATAATTACCACGATAATGAAAGCATGCTTAAAAATCTCAATATAGTTTTCCCTGTCTTTAAACCATATTTGACTTCATCAATAAAATTATACCATTATCAAAATTGCCCAAATACCAATTGCAAGAGTCAACAGTTAAATGCAACAATTATAAAGAAATTAGCTTTTGAACAGTGTGTTATTCCTTAGTACCAATTTCACATGGCCACTGTTAACGTCTGATAAAAGATCAACACAATCACATCTCTAAAGTCCAGTATTTTAAGATACCTGAACAAAGACAGAAGAATGACACATAGATACTTGAGAATTACAAACTACTTGAGAGAAAGGACTGATACTGAAGCCTTGTTGAAATGATGCTACTCATTAGTTTCCCCAGGAAGCAACTCTGAGATGAAGATGTGCCTCAACACAAGGTACCTGGGAGACCTTTCAGAATCAATAATTGTGGGGAGAGTGAGAGGCAGGTTTGGGCATAGGGAGAAGTTAAAATGCAACACAGTTTCAACAAAGGCCTTAGCTGATCCTATTAGGAGACCTGGAACTGACATGACTATGGAAACCAGAAAAGTAATTTGCCAAACTTAATTATACTGAAACTCATTAGGTAATAGGTGACTGTCACAGAATTCACAGTATTTAGTACTGATATCATTAATCTGATCGCTTAAATATTGTTATTTGTCCAGAACTACAGCTTAAAATGTACTTGCGTTGTGTTCTAGAAATTACGTAAAACATCACTTTTTAATTAAGATAGTGCTTGATAGCATTTTTTATTTCTATGTATTGGGAATGCTGCACAGGCTGTGCTTATTTTTGTAGATTCAAGACAGTATCCTCGAATACATTGTTGACTCTCACTTCTGCCTCACACCACATTCCATATCCATCTGAGATTTAAAATAAAAAAAAAAAAATTAAATCTGCCAGGGCTGGTACTGTGGTGTAGAGGATAAAGCCGCTGCCTGCAGTGCCAGCATCCCATATGGGTGCCAGTTTGAGTCCCAGCTGCTCCACTTCCAATCCAGCTCTCTGCTATGGCCTGGGAAAGCAGTAAAAGATGGCCCAAATCCTTGGGCCCCTGCACCCGCTTGGGGGACCCAGAGGATGCTCCTGGCTCCTGGCTTTGGATGGGCCCAGCTCCAGCAATTGCAACCATTTGGGGAGTGAACCAGCAGATGGAAATCTCTCTCTCTCTCTCTCTCTCTCTCTCTCTCTCTCTCTTTTCCTCTCCCCCTCTCCCTATCCCTCTCCCTCTCTCCCTCCCTGCCTCTCTGTAATTCTGCCTCTCAAATAGATAAATAAATCTTAAAAAATAATCTGCACCTCTTCCTCAGATGGCAAATATCCTTTGCACATAAAGTTAAGAGTGGAGACAGGTATTTTTAAATTTTTATTCATTTATTTTTACTTATTTATTTGAAAGGCAGAGAGATAGAGAGACCCACAAGTATCTTCCATTAGCTGGTTCACTCCCCAAACATCAGCTGGGGTGGGCTAGGCTGAAGCCAGAAGCTTGGAACATTATCTGGTTGTCCCACTTGGGTGGTAGGGACCAACCATTTGAGGCATCATCTACTGCCTACCAGGACGTGCAATAATGATAGAGTCAGACTCCCTGCTAGCTAGCTAGGACCAGGGGTCCCCTCTCCACCATCTGGAGATGAGTATCAGAGGACCTGAGAAAAGTTAAGCCAACTGGCTTCTAGGAGGCACTTCCATGATCCAATCAACCCATCAAGCATCCCTAGACTATCAGCCCTCCAGGATTCCCTCCTTCAAGGACCCCACTCAGGACTGCCTGGAGCTTTTCCTTTCACTTTTGCTTTCTCTACTTCTTTCAATAAACTGAGTCTGCCTTCCACACCCTTCCTTATCTATGCTCTTAATTCTTCCTGTTCACAGACATGAATTTGAGTAATTAGAAAACCAAGAAACGTCTGCAATATTTCTTGGGCGTTCATCCAGGATCATCAGAAGGGTCAGGAAAGATGGACTGCCTCTGCTTCCTCCCCCCTCCCCACTCCCCCCAAAATCCCAATTCTCCACCACAGTCCACTATCAATTAAAATACACCAGGAATCTGTCAGCCAGGTAAAGGTGGTTAGCACATCTGCCTGTCTTAAAGACTCAGAGGGCAGGCCTCCTTGGGCCGATCTGATTAATCCCCTTCAGCCTTCTGGTGATGGGAATGTTGGGCTTGTTCGGCCTCAATTTCATTTTGCAGAAATTCATCCACTGCAAGAGATTGGAGTAAGGTCTTGGAGTAGTTGAAGGTTTCTGACTGTAGTGGATCCCTGATGTTGCCTGAAGGCTCTCTTACCCAATCTAGGCTCTGACTGTCTATGAGGTATTGGACTAAAATCCTCATTCCTCACTCCTCCTTGCTCTGTCTCTTTTCTTTTTGTTCATTGCCCCTTCACTCAGCCTCAAATGTCAAGAAGAGAGGGTGGGGGTGCCCCTGGCTAGACTAGTTTCCCAATTAAGCTAGCAAGAGAAAGGCCTTAAACCATTAACCATTAACCATTAACCTGATAAATTTTACCTCACTTTGCAGTTTGCATTTTTTAATGATTTATTGATGTATTTGAAAGGCAGAGTTACATGGAGGCAGAGGCAGTGAGGCAGAGAGGTCTTCCATTTGCTGCTCCATTTCCCAAATGGCCACAACAGCCAGAGCTGGGTGCATCTGAAGTTAGGAGCGTGCAGTTTCTTCCAGGTCTTCCACACGAGTACAGGGCTCAAGCACTTGGGCCATCTTCCACTGTTTTCCCAGGTCTGCAGAGAGCTGGATTGGAAGTGATGTAGCCAAGACAAGAACCAGCACCCATATAGGATGCCTGAAGGTGGCAGCTTTAGCCACTGTGCCACAGCGCCAGCCCCCTTATATTTTGTTGTTTTCTTCAGCTCTTGACAACAGCAGTACCTGATTCTCTATTGCTTGGGAGAACTGAGTCTTAAAGGAGTTAGCATTATCTGCCTATTTTTAATTTTTTGAGTGATTACCATATCTCTGATTATATCTGGCTCACAGCTCTGGTTAAAATGCCCAGGTTAGGGACCCGTGTTGTGGCATAGCATGTACAGCTACTGCCTGTGATGCTGACATCCAGTATGGGTGCCAGTTTATGTCCTGGCTGCTCCACTTCTGATCCAGCTCCCTTCTAATGGCCTGGGGAAAACAGTAGAAGATGGCACAAATATTTGGGTCCCTGCCACCCTTGTGAGAGACCCAGATGATGCCCCTGGCTTCATCCTGGCCCAGCCCTGACAATTGCAGTCATCAAGGGATTGAACCAACGAAAGGAAGAACCTTCTCTCTCTACCTCTGGGTATGTGTATGTGTTTGTGTCTGTGTGTGTCCCTCTCTCTCTATTACACTGACTTGCAAGTAAATAAATCTTTTTAAAAACACACATGTTAAATAGGTTAGAAAATTCATTAAAAGGCTATAAAATAAATCCCAGCTTACATCGTGCTTATATAAAAATGCTATGTTTTGCACTCTGGGGTCAATGAGACACTATTCCAGAGTGGGCCCATCCCCCATGACTTTATACTGGACATAGTTTGTCCTGCATGTTATGTTGGTTGCATGATGATGTGGGATACTGGGAATGTACACTTTCTCCCCTACCCTCAGTAAACAACTTGGGCCCAGATAGCCCTGATACAGGATGCTAGCTATCTTTCTTCCCCACACTCTCACCCTTGATTATAAGCCTCTGCTGCCTAGCACATAATACTGGCACCAAGGGTTTAAACACCCAGGGAGGGTTTAAACACTCATCACCTGTCTGCATACAGATCAGGGTGATACAGTCACGGAGTCTCTACCCCTGTGCATGTCACCTACTTCACGGACAAAGAACTGCCTGGAAGACATGAAACAGGGGTGTGTGATAGGGGTGTGTGTGTGTGTGTGTGTGTGTGTGTTTGCATGTGCATGTCATTATAGCTCTGTGCTCATAGTTGGCTGATTAGAAAGAAAAAAAAGGCTGGAAAGGGGGAGATAAATGGTGTTTTTGTCCTGCCCAAGTTAGCAGGTTAGGCAAGCAGGTCTTTATTCTTTAAAGTTGGACTGATGGGTCAAAAATAGGGGTCCAGACAGTTTCTTGTCCTCTCATTTGAGATGCATTATAAATCTTCAGGATGCATCCCCTTGGAGTGAATTCTCAGGCATTGAGATTCTTTTGATCCACAAACTTTGAATAAAAAAATGTTCGGCCTTGATCTGTGCCATGGCATGGCCAAGCTATGACCTGGAGAACAGAGATTTGGCCCCCAGAAGAAAGCACTCACTGCACCACCATCCTCCTAGACCTTTTCTGTTGAACAGCGGTGAAATGGTCCAAGATTCCCCCATGTCTAAGCATTATATGCCCCATCAAATAAGTCAGTTCTGTAAGACAGACCTGGTACTCTCAGCAGCAGTTACCTTCAAGACCCCAGACACCCCTTTCCCTACACCAGCCGCAGAGCCTGCCACACAGTCTATACTGATCCCTCCAGCTCCTGCTCCTGTCCCTCATGCATCCCCGTGATCTGGGACTACCTGTTAGCAAGCAGGATACCTGATTGCCAAACTGTATTTTACACCTCCAGGCGTTCTCAGAGGGTGCAGTGACCCTATTCCTATCTGGGTCCCCTTTTCCCTGCAGAGTATTTGACAGGAAAAGGAACACTTTGGAAGATTTTCAGATGACCTTGACTGTGGGGAGCAACCCAGACTAGACTAAGTTACTGGAATTAAGACTTATTCTATGCATCTGCTCTCCCACAATATGGCGCTGGGAGAGGAGAAAACAGCTTCTACGAAGCTGCCTCTTGCCAACTTGAGTGATGACCTCCAGGAGCTGATCCTGCTCCTGATTGGAGGAGTGCAGCATACTCGGTGTGTGGGCAGCCGAGTTGGGATTGGTGGAAGAGGACTATAAAGGAGGAGAGAGACAACATGCACCAGGAACATCGATCTGAAGGAACACCTGAGCAGCCCCCGAGAGAGCCGGCTGGCGGTGTGCCGCTCCCCCGCGGAAGTGGGGAAGGTGGCAGGGGGAACCGCCCTTCCACGGAGGTGGAAGGGATGGTAGCCAACCCGGGAAGAACCAGCAGCAAACCCCAAGAGGGCCGAGCAGACGAAAGAACAGCGCAGGGTCCTGTGTCGTTCCTCCACGAAGAGGGGGAGCGACACTTGACAGATATATTTTGGCCTTCAAGAGATTGTCCTAGGCCTATAAATTAACCTGGAAAAATGTAATATTACCCCTAAATCAGACTGTAACAGGGATTGAAAAACAAGCTACTCTACATGCTGCAGAAACTTTTACATATTAATATTCTGGCATTTACATCCTTTCATGATCAAGACATATTCCACAGAATAACAGTCTGTCCTTCTAAATGGACACCAGATGAGCCTGTAGATGAATGGAAACAAAAACCTTTCATTGCTTGTGTTCCTGAGGGATTGAAGAGGACCAGGACCAGGTTCAAGTCCCCATATTACTCCAGGCTGTCCATGAAAGACCAAGGTCAAGAGAAGAACCCCTCTGCCTGCCTAGAGAGACTGCCTTCCTAGAGATAGGCAATCTCCCTATCTCTATGTCTCCTGATTTGATAGAAGGATGGAAAGTTTTAAAGGCTAAGTTCATTACATGCTTAGCCTTAGACACCAGAAAAAGCTTTAAAAACAGGTGATTTACGGGAGGGCAGTGTAGGATAGTCCAAGTGCTTGGGCCCCTGCACCTGCATGGGAGACCAGGAAGAAGCACCTGGCTCCTGACTTAGGGCCAGTGCAGTGCCGGCCATAGTGGCCATTAGGGGAGTGAACCAACGGAAGGAAGACCTTTCTCTCTGTCTCTCTCTCTCACTGTCTATAACTCTACCTGTCAAAATTAAAAAAAAAAAAAAAACAGGTTATTTTACCTGACAGTACATTAGAACAAAGATTGCCACTTTGGTATTTTGCAACTGGGACCAGGAAGACACCCAACAATGAGAGATAAGGAGTAAGAAAAAGTCATAGCTAGGGCAGTGGCCTTACGGCCACACCGACCTGAGAGCCCCCAGCCGTCTCCAAAGTGCTATGACTATGATCAGATGAGACACCAGACACTACTGATGGTGGGCCCTGCAGTCCAGCTAGAGACTTCCTCCTCACTTAATCCCTCTACATTTCTCTCAGAGGAGATGGAGAGCCTGGGGCATGACTGTGAATAGGTAGCCCTATAGACCCATGCAGCTAGAGAGGACCTCAGGAAGACCTGGACTGGGTTCTCTTTACAATGGTGAGTTCCTTTGTTGAGTAAGAAACCCAGTAAGGTTGGATCTGCCATAGTCAATTCAAATGAGATTATGTGGAGCTCTCAACTCCTGGCATGAGAGCTCAATTGGCAGTGTTGGTAGTTTTGACTAGAGCCCTTGAGATGAGCGACGACAAGAGGGTAATTTTTTACACTAAGTGTGCCTACCAAGTTCTGCAGTTCCATATGGCTATTTGGAAATAAAGGCACCTTCTCACTGCAGATGGACCCCCCACCAAATACCATCAAGGTATAGAAAAATTTTTACCTTTGGTGTCACACCCCTAGAAAGTGGTAGTTATACAATGTAAGACACACAAAAAGGGAGCAATGAAATAGCTGAGGGAAACTAATGGGCAAGTTTGGTGTCCAGATCAGAGTCAAGGAGAATACCTCCTTTGGGCCTTTAAAGACCGCTTTGATTTTGGTAAAAAACTCTAGAAGGGATAAGGCCAGAATACTACCCTGAAGTGATTGTATGGGCATTTCTAGTGGTTATAGTTTCTAGCCCAGTGGATGGCTTCAGTCTGAAGAAGGAAGGCACATAAAACTCTCCATTCAGCTTTCCATCCAGAGAGGGGTTAGACTTTTTAGCTGACCCAGAGGCTATTTACAAGAATGTACCTCCTCGGGGCAATAAACCGGGTTGTAGGGCCCGGTGAGTTTTGTCTTAGAAACAACCCTTAAATCAAAGGCGTCCTCTCCCTAGAGTACAAAGAAAAGGAAGCTATCCAGGGACAACTGGCAACTAGTTTGTACTACCATGCCTATGACAATAAATATGCAGTACCTTTTGGTATGGGTAGACACCTTCACTAATTGGAAACAAGCCTTTTTTTTCCTTATAGCACTGAAAAGGCTATTGAAGTGGTAAAGGTGCTAATCTGAAAAAGTCCCTGAGTTAGGACTTTCCAAGAGCCTACAAAGTGACAATGGCTTATCTTTCAAGGTAGCTATCACCCAGGGAGTCTCTGAGCTGCTTGGTATGCAATATCATCTCTATTGTACCTGAAGGCCCCAACCATCAGAAGAGGTAGAAAAGACTAAGGATGTCTTCAAGAGGCACCTGAGAGGCTTCCTCAGGAAATTCACCTACCCTGTACCACTCTTCCGGTCATAGCCCTAGTATGTGTCAGAAACAACCTCTCAAAGCTAGGCTTCAGCCATTCTGAAATTCTATACAATTGTCTTAACCCTACTAATGGTCTCCTAGTGGGCAGTGAGATAACGCACATGATCAGATCCATCTCAGTGTTTGCCAAATTCGAACAGGCCATACAGATCTCCTGGAGACACAATCCAGGGAATGGAGAAGCCTTCCATATACCCCAGGATACACAGTGTTATTCAAGGCTTTTCCAATTCACGCTCCCTTTTTAGAGAAGGACTGAGGGTTTATACTCTGATTCTTTCTACTCCCATTGCAGTAAAAGTGCTGCATTAGCCTCCTGGATCCAGCATTCCCAAGGGAAATCCTGGGTTTCCAAACCAGCCACAGATTCAATCCTAGAGGACAACTTTGATCCTTCCAAGGAATATGCATGCTCCTGCCAAGCCAAAGAAGGACTCAAACTCTTTTTTAAAAAGGTAAGTAAATCTGTTATGCACACTCCTCCCCAGCCTTCACCCCCCAATTTCATCATTCTTCAATCTCACCACTAAGCTGCAGTTATTTGAGAAATAGCCTTGCTATTCAGGGTGCTTGCTATTTTCATCTTATTATTCACCTTCTTACACCCACTAATAGTATGGTTCGATGGCTTTAATCCTGTTATCCCCTTTCTTTGTGGGGATGTGCCCATGACAACCCCCTCGTAGAAAGCCCAGAGCGATATACTCTGTTTACAGAGGCCACTTTCGGTTTGTCAGCATCTCCATCTTGGAAAGATCCATCTTAAATCTCACTCTTAGTGTTCAACAGGGATGAAAGGCCACAATAGCTGCCACTGAGGAGCAACAAATCTCTGTTAACTCCCTGGATTCAGTCATCTTGCAAAATCATTCTGCATTAGACATCCTCATGGCCCAGCAAGGCAGAATATGTGTGTAACTGAATGAAACGTGTTGGTTTTGGATTAATAGTTCCCAAAAGGTGAAAGAAAATCTACAATTACTTAAAGGCAATATCAGTCTCATAGATAACTGCAGAGAACATGCAGGTTCAAGTCCTAGTTGAGCCTCTTTAGTCCCTCTTGTCCTCTCTTTAAGACTCTAACATATGGACACGGTTTTCCGCTTTGTAGATCCTCTTTGAACTTTTGAGTTATTGCTAATGTTTGGGCCCTATATACTCAACCTTCTTGTAAAACCTGTCTCAGCTTGTATTATCCTTAGAGGTTGTCATCCCTTCTCCTTAATGGTAGTTAGGGTTATCTCTTCAGACATAGGGATGATAGAGAGATCCACTAACAGCTGGGTAGATAGAGAACAAGAAGTCCCCTCCTCACATCTGGAGATGAGTCTCAGAGGACCTGAGAAAAATCAAGCAACTGGCTTCTATGAAGGACTTCTGTGATTGGAGACTTGACTTTCAACCTGTTAACCAATAAAAACCATCACTTCTCCATGTTTTTTCCAGACCAGTCATGAAAATGTCCTCTTTAAAGCATACAAAAACCCCTAGATAATCAACCCTCAACAGTTGCCTTCTTCAGCGCCCTCTCCAAGCTGCTAGTCACTTTCTCTGATTCTTTCAATAAACTATTGCCCTGCACTCAGGTACTTGCCCATGCTCTTTGAATAAAGGCTTCTGAGATGCGAATCTTAGTGATTAGAACACCAAAAATTTGCACCATTAGCATAGTGGAATAAGAAGTGGAGTGGTCAATACTGCAGGTAGGCACTGCCAGATTGGACGCAGTATCCTGTGACTGCTTCAGCACTACACCACAATGCACAATCCCACCTCACAACTTGCAGTTTTAAATCCTAATTCTGTCTTGATTGACACTTTTCTTCATCTCCTGTTACTATTTCCCTAATTCAAACCCTTAGAGTTTTTAGCCTGGATTATTGAAATTACCCCTAATTGTTTCTCAAATTTCGCTTTTGTTCTCTTTGTTTCATTCTGCACTCAGTAGTCAATGTGTTCAATTAAATTTGCAAATATGACTTTGCTGTTTTTTAAACCTTTTAGTAGTTTCCTTAACTCTTATGGTAAGGTCCAACATCATGAATAATCTTAGAACCCCTGCAGTATCTGCTACCTGTAAACATATTCAATTTCATGTTCTACAAGTATTCCTCTCCTTTGTTTCTTGTTCAGTTATTTCATGTGTCATGTTTTCCCTCACCTCGGCTCTTTAGCCATGCTATTTCCATAGTATTTATTATACATGAAACTAATCCTACATAGACTCATCTTTGGGGCCTTAGCTCAAATATAATTTCCATGGGGAAGGCTTTCCCAGCTAGATTCAATCCTCTGCTGTGATCCTATAGCATACTCCAATTGTGCAGTAAAAACTCATCAAACTTTGGATGAACTATTTTAATTCCCTATTTGAGAACATAGCTTTGTCTTTTTTTCAGTAAAGAAAGCACTTCGATTCTACAAAGTCTTGATTGTTTTCTTTTTAGAAAAATTAACATTTTTAGTCATAAAACAAAACATTTCTACTGGAGGAACATGAAACAGACAAAAGTCAGATAGGAAATTAAAATTTATCTATTATTCCACAGTAAATGAGTACTGTTTTTTCTTAGTAATTTTATTCTAGGCTTTTTTTATACAAATATGAAATCTGAATTTGTGTATGTTTGTGTGGGTACACCTATAGGGTAGGAGAGAAATCATAAATCAATACTTCAATATATTATCAGAACACTGTATAGAAAATCTTACTTGATGAAGAAATATTATTTTATGCCAATGAATATTCTACTCAACTATGACTTTTAAAGCCATGTATATGAATTCATTATCATATATGCATCAATCATCTCTTTTTGGATATTTTCTTCCTATTGTGGCCTGGTCTAAATAATGCTGAATAACCCTGTGGCATAAACTCAGAAGGGCAACTGTATATAATTTCAATTAATCTTTCATCAGGATGTTTTGGTAGATTTGTTCCAGAAAAATAAAAAAAACAATTTTTAAAAACAGACATTTGTTTTTAGAATAATGAATTGTGATATTGTCTTACTGATTTTTTGTATTTCCAGAGTTGAGGTTAGCAGTGTGAAAGGTGACTACTGCTGGACATAACCAGTGGCTGGGTGCCAAGACAGTTATAGATGCTTGGAGGAAAGCAATCTCCTCTGACATGATGTTAGACACACATTACAAATACTCCTTCAGATATTAGGGGGAAAGATGAACATTTTTTTTTTTTTTGACAGGCAGAGTTAGACAGTGAGAGAGAAAGAGGGAGGGGGAGAGAGAGAGAGAGAGAGAGAGAGAGAGAAACAGAGAAAGGTCTTCCTTTTCTATTGGTTCACCCCCCAAATGGCCATTACGGCTGGCATGCTGTGGCCGGCACGCTGCACAGATCCAAAGCCAGGAGCCAGGTGCTTCCTCCTGGTCTCCCATGCGGGTGCAGGGCCCAAGCGCTTGGGCCATCCTCCACTGCCTTCCCAGGCCACAGCAGAGAGCTGGACTGGAAGAGGAGCAACTGGGACAGAATCTGGCACCCCAACCAGAACTAGAACCGGGGATGCCAGCGCCGCAGGCGGAGGATTAGCCAAGTGAGCCGCAGCGCCGGGCAAAGATGACCATCTTTAGAACATATAGGGAAAGCAAAAAAATAAATCTACCATTACAATATATTTTAAAGAGAAGCATGCAAGTATAAAATAGGCCGATAGCAAATTCACTGTTGTACCAACTACCATTATGATCCAAAGATAAGCCAAAAACACAAGCAATTCTGAAATATATGCCATTTTAGAGGATGTAGAATCATCATGTATAATAGCGTTGATACTGCCGGAACTGAGAATGGGCTTATACTGGATAATTTTAAATTAGTCAAGGCAGTCTCATCAATGTATTATGAAATGTCAGGTGAAAAGAGCCTGACAGGAAAACAGAAAAATTCTACTGATAGAAGTAGGGGCGTGTTTGGCTTATGCTGATCCTGTTTTATAAACCCAGCTCAGTATACTTCTCTGCTCTTATTCCCCCATGTATTCCCCAATGCTGAACATCTACCAATGCATAAAATAATCTGTCTTCATTTTTCACAGAATATTTCTGCATTCTTCCACTCAGAGACCAAATTGCTGTTTTATTCTCCAGTCAGTTTAACCATAGGATGATTTTCTCCAAGTAGCCTGGCCTAGACTATAAAACATACAAAGATGGAAAATGTTTACCATAAAATATTCAAGCACTAATTTATACTATATTTTGTATGACTGATAAATACATACACTTAAATTGTTCTTAATATACACCTTTTAAAGAAATTTTACGTTTGCCAGCTTTGAATAATCTCTAAAAATATAAATCTGTGATGTATGCCCAAATTTTAATGAATAACTTAAAGCACAGAAAACTTCAATAAATGTAGTAAGATCACTCGGCCAGAAAGCAGGGAAGGCTGAATTTGAATCCAGGCAGATTGCTCCCTTGAACAAGTGCTTTGAACCCCCACCTTCTACTGCCTTTCACTGAGAAATAATAACTGCCTAGATCATCAGGCACACATCAGATTAAAATAAAGTGACCAAAACGCCAACAGTAAACCAAAGTTTAACCAATCACTAATCCTAATTGTTCATCTTAAATGCTTTCCAACAAATTGCCAGCAACTCTGCAGTGGCTCTCCAAGACCCCAGGAACTCTCTCTGCCTACACTTTGATTTCATGCAAAGGCATTATTTGTACCCGTCTATCTGCATGTTAGCATCTTTACAAATAGATATCTGTCAAACAGCCCATCTTGGCTTCAATGTTACTTTTTGCTGTCTCTTATCACCACAGTTTATTAAAACATCTTTCATGCAACTCCAAATGCATAGTTAGTTTCACTTAAATCACAAAGCAGAAAAAAAGATTATGAAGATGCGCACAGCCAGCATGAGAATCCATTGATTTCCTGCAGCTAAACGTAATGAATTCTCATCACAAATTTTGTGCTCGTGAATGTGGAGCAGGACTAATAGTAATAACCACTGTCAGAAACAATACTTTGGAGAATTGTGTATAAGAGATTACAACATAATATTACAGCAATGCAAATCAAGAACCCATAAATCAGTACTTCAATATATTACCTTAAAATGTCACTCAGTCTAGATATAGGCTTGAAAGGAGCATGAACTCAATGTCAATTATTTTCTTAGGGGAGAAAGTATATAAAGGAAAAAAAAAAGACTTCACATCAAGGAAGCATAAATCAGAAAATGGAACAAATGGAGCCAGCCTTGTGGCACTCTGGCACTCCAGGTTAAGCCATCATTTACAATGACAGCATCCCATATCCGAGTCCTGATTCGAGTCTTGGCAGCTTGGCCTCCTATTCAGCTTCCTGATAATGTGCCTGGAAAAGCAGTAGAAGATGGTTCTAGTCCTGGCTGCTCCTCTTCTGTTCTGAATACTCATGTCCATATGAATACAGAACTGTTGTGTTATAATATACACAGGATGTTTTTTTTTAATCTAAACTTTTTCCAGTAGAACTTTTGCCAGGAACTTCTTTCAGATCTCCCCATATTAGTGACAGAGGCCCAAATTGTTAGACCACCCTCCACTGCTTTCCCAGGCACATTAGCAGGGAACTGGATAGGAAGTGGAGCCGCCAGGACAGGAACTGGCACCCATATGGGACGCTCTCTCTTTTCTCTCACTCTTGCTCTCTCTCTCTCTCTTTCTCTGACTCAGTGACTCTATCTTTCAAATAAATACATAAATAAAATTTTGAAAAAAATGAAAAAAAAAAAAGATTTGGAGCAGTCATTTGGCTCAGTGGTTAAGATACTGTTTGTGACACCCACCTACCATATTGGAATACCTGAATTCAAATCCCAACTCTGCTCCTGATTCTAGCTTCCTGCTAATTCACACTCTGGGAAGCAGCAAATGATGGCTCAAGTAGTTGGATCCCTGCCATCCACGTGAGATACATAGACTGAATTCCTATTTCCTGGCCTCCAGCCTCAGCTGTTGTGGATTTTGTGGAGTAACCAATGGATGGGTAATTTCTCCTTTCCCTTCCCTTCCCCTTTTCCTCCTCCTCTTCCTCCTCCTCCACCTCTATCTACCTCTCAAACAAGAATAAATAAGTAAATAATTTTTAGAAGAAGCTTTTACAGAAGCAATGGGAAATGTCTTGGTACACAGCTTCACGAATTGGGAACACTGTAAGAAGTGGGGGAATGTGGTAGTATGGTAGTACAAGATTAATATCCAGAAAAACTCAGTTTAATAGCAAGCCCCCCATATTTTTTAATTCAGCAATTGTACTGAAATGTATTGGCCATGCTGTTACTGGCTAGTGAGGATGTTTTTAGAAAATCATTAGGTGAATGGAAGGGGGGAGGGAGAGGGAAAGGGGAGGGTTGCGGGTGGGAGGGAAGTTATGGGGGGGGAGCCATTGTAATCCATAAGCTGTACTTTGGAAATTTATATTCATTAAATAAAAGTTAAAAAAATCATTAGGTAACAACTTTTGTTATCCTTTCTTCTTTATAAATGAGTTTCTAGGAGCGAGGTATTAGAGGTCACCTACATAGAATGAAACAGTGTTTAAGGGCTTGATGAACTAAATTCTATTTCATAGTATAGACAGTATTTCCAATGTCTAGGAGAAAATGCTAGACAAGAATAAGAAAGGACAACTAGTGTCCAGTGCCCAGTGACCAAAGGAGACACTTTAGAAATTAGAGGAGAAGTGCACCACTAGCTTCTTTCTGAATTTGTTTGACACTGAAATTTGACACCAGGATGTACATTCTGTACTTGAAAAAAATTCACTGACTAAATAGATTCTGTTAATGAGTTCCATCAGCTGAGAGATTCTAGGTGGATATTTTAGTAACTTAGTAATTAAGTAGATAGGATAACAACTGTGAACTCTTCAAAAAAGTTTCATGAATAAATGAACAGAGATGTGGCATGGTTTGCTGGATGAATAGCTGTAGCTCAGAATATGGATGTGCAGAGAAAAATCTTACACATAACTGTTGGGGTCTTAAGCCTGAGACTGGCCCCTGACCAGCAGGGGGCAATACAAGCACTCCCTGACAACGCGAACAGGAGAGGTAAGGTCGACGGGTCAAGCACACCCCAGCAAGCACCCATGAGTTCTGTCGAAGCAGGAACTACTTTATTGAGGAAGTGTACAGACTTATAAAGCTTATGAAAAACGCACATAGCGGAGCCAATCAGCGAAAAGGTCATGCAGGCATGGGTGGACCACGCACAGGGGCATATAGGGATCATGCACTGTCCATGTGTCTGGAACTAAAGCAGACCTATCCCTGCAGGTGGTCCGATCTTGTGTGACTTAACCGCAATGGCCGCAAACACGCCCCCGAACATCTGCCAGGCGCCATGTTGTTAGGGACTATTTTGGCAATGCCCAATACATAACTACCTTCTTATAATGAGGTCGTATAAAGCACAAGGTGCAAGTTTCAAGTACCACAATCTGTTCAATGTTGCTATGCTATTTCAAAGTTACTCTTTCTTTTAAAATTTTTGTGTAGGACTCTTTTCTAAAATTTATTTATTTATTTGAGAGGCACAGTTACAGGCAGAGAGAGGGAGAGACAGAAATGTCTTCTAACTGCTGGTTTGCATCCCAAATGGCCACAATGATAGGAGCTGGGCCAATAAAAGCCAGGAGCCAAGGACTTCCTCTGGGAAATTGATCAAAGAAGTGAAATTAAGAGTACACAGAAAAAACTGAATTACATATTAGGTAGAGTCACACCAAAATAAAAATAATTATCCACCATCATGAAGTTCAGGCAAGTGTGACATGCTTACATAAGACCAGGATAAGTACCTGGCTCCTGGCTTCGGATCAGTGAGGTGCACCGGCCGCAGCGCGCCAGCCGCGGCGGCCATTGGAGGGTGAACCAACGGTAAAGGAAGACCTTTCTCTCTCTCTCTCACTGTCCACTCTGCCTGTCCAAAAAAGAAAAAAAAAAAGAAAAAAGAAAGGGAATGGATTCCAGTAGTGACACCATAAGACAATAAACTTGAACCTTAAAGATAAAATGTAATAATTTTATCTTAATGTAGTTGGAAGAAGAAATTGAATCTTGAACAAATTTCCTAATCATTCATGGAGGGAAACACTAGGGACAATCAAAAGATTACATTCACTGAAAAATGAAAACAGTACAGCCGAAAGACTTCATCTCCCCATACCCTCGCCATTCGAATTTATGATCAAGTAGTTAAGCATGGTGAAAAGAAGGAATTTTATACACAGTGGTGGAATATTTGGATAAATCTTGGATATTTTCTTGGCAAAAGAGATCTTCATTTGTTATGTACATTGCATGTAATCTTGTCATATTACTTCTAAAATATATTGTAACTATTGTATACCTATTCAGCATTTGTTAAGCAGAAGTTCATCTTATTTAAATGTGTAATCATTTTTGAAAGCACATGTAGGCCAATGCCGTGGCTCAATAGGCTAATCCTCTGCCTGCAGCGCCGGCATACTGGGTTCTAGTCCCAGTCGGGGCGCCAGATTCTGTCCCGGTTGCCCTCTTCCAGGCCAGCTCTCTCTGTGGCCAGGAAGTGCAGTGGAGGATGGTCCAAGTGCTTGGACCCTGCACCCCATGGGAGACCAGGATAAGGACCTGGCTCCTGGCTTCAGATCAGCGTGGTGCGTCAGCCGCAATGCGCCAGCTGTGGCGGCCATTGGAGGGTGAACCAACAGCAAAGGAAGACCTTTCTCTCTGTCTCTCTCTCTCTCACTGTCCACTCTGCCTGTCAAAAAAAAAAAAAAGCACATGTAAATTTACTCACAATTCAGGGATAAATATGTTTCTTTCAATGATATATTACTAGTGAAAAATGGATTTGGGAACAACCAAAAGTATTGCTGATGTAACATTGAAATATGTCAATGAAGATAATATGTTTCAAAACGAGCTTTATAGTCAAAACACTTTGGTCAAGGGTTTTTTTTTCTTTCTTGCCCTGTCTCTCCCACTTGATCTGAATTGATTTTTTTCTTCCATACACCATCTGTTATGAATCTTTCAAACTCATAAAAGAGCAAAGGTGGTGTGAAAGCATTAGTTAGTGTGAACAATCAAATATTTGAAAAAGCTTAGTAAAACTAAACCTCTGGGCCAGCGCCATGGCTCACTAGGCTAATTCTCCACCTAGCGGCGCCGGCATACCGGGTGCTAGTCCCGGTCAGGGAGCCGGATTCTGTCCCGGTTGCCCCTCTTCCGGGCCAGCTCTCTCTATGGCCCGGGAGTGCAGTGGAGGATGGCCCAGGTGCTTGGGCCCTGCACCCCATGGGAGACCAGGAGAAGCACCTGGCTCCTGCCATCTGATCAGCGCAGTGCGCCTGCTGCAGTGCGCCAGCCATGGCGGCCATTGGAGGGTGAACCAACAGCAAAGGAAGACCTTTCTCTCTGTCTCTCTCTCTCTCACTGTCCACTCTGCCTGTCAAAAAAAAAAAAAAAAAAAAAAAAACCAACAACAAAAAACACTAAAGTCTGACATTGTTTAGAAAGTAGATTATGTACGTATTCGAAGGAAGCAAGGACATTTCAGTGATTCAGAAAGCAAGCAAAGAGAGATAGCAACATCCTAGAATAAAAAAAAAGGACTGAGTGTAAGCAGAAAATTGGAAAAATAATTCATTTGTGAGACTGTATGCTGATATAATCCATTACCAACAAAAGCCATCCATATGAACCTTCAAAATTAGATTCATTTCTTCACAGTCTCTCTGATTGTGAAGAATTCCTTTACATTCTGTTTTCTTAATACCTTAGAAGTGGTACTACTAGTGTCCAGATATTATAAAAATTTGAGATCCTTTTTCTTCTTTTTTCCCCATTTTTTTCTTTTTCTTCTTTTTTTTCCCCAGACACCTTTCATTTGAGGTATACAAACTTCATGCATTTCATAAATACAACTTTAGGAACATAGAGATTTTTTTCCCACTCTAGTTTTAAAAAAAGTTGGTGATTATAATTTTTACAAATGAATCTAATATAATATCAAGAACTCACAGTTGTGCTTCAAATTGTATTATGATTTGGTATAAAAGACATTCTTTTTCAATACTTCCAAAATTAAATTAAAAGTCGCCCTAGAAATATGCATAATTATGGAGTTCATAGTATAGATATATGTTGATCAGTAGAGTAGCCACCAGCTATATGTGCCTCTAACAGTGGCTGCTCTAAATGTTATAATACACACTAGATATCAAAATTTTAGTATGATAAAGAAAAATCAAAATATCTCTTTAATAACTTCTTATGTGATTATATGAAGCAATATTTTGGGTATGTTGGGTTAAATAAAAATTAATTTCATCTGCTTCTTTTTTTGTTTGTTAAACACGGTTAGTAAAACATAGCAAATTATATATATGGCTTATTTTGTAGCCTCCATATGTCTCTGCTGGGTAGTGCTGGCAGAGAAAACACGCACATCCCAAAGGTTAGGCACTTTTCCTGGTTGTTCACTCCTATGTCCTATGCAAACAACTGTGCATGTTTCACAGAATTAACTAAAAAGCTTTATTATTAAGGACAAGTCAGGAGGTTTTGGTTCTACATACCATTTGTCTCTAAAAGGATTTTAAATGCATTGTAGAGAAGACTGATTAAAGAACTAATTCAATCTAATAGATATTACTCCAAAAAATGCTTTACATAAAAATTCTCATGTTTTTACTGTTATACTTTAAATTATTTTTATTCAAAAATCTTCTGAAAGTCAAAACACTGGTCAAAAACAACTAAGTGATAAAAAGAAATATAGCCAGAATATTCTGTATTTGAAAATTGTGATAATTTAAAACAAGGAGTATTCTGACCAACTATTAAATGATGTTTAATTTATCAAATGAAAATATACTGAAACTTGATATTTGATTGCAAATACATCAGAAACATAAAGACTATCATGGGTAATTAACAAACGGATGCAAAAATAGCAACTTGATTTATGATGGCAAAGCATAATGAATGGAAGACAGTTAATAGCTTGGAATGTAATTCTGCAGTATCAAAGGGCAGATCTATTATATTAAAATAATTTATACTTAAATTATGCATAAATAAAATTTCTTTTCCAAATGATGAATTATAAAGATTATTGTGGCGAGAGTTTAAACAGGTACTAGACAATGCCAAATTTCTTTGCTGTGTAAGATAATGTAATTAAGGTTCACTTTATATTAAATTCACAACATTTTTGATATAACAGGCAAAGACTTGCAGGTTCAAGCATAAAGTATTTATGTGCTTATAAAACACACACTGTGAGGTCTAAATGGAAATAATAACATAATGAAGCATGCAAATTCTTACAGTAGGCATCAAATGAGAGTAAATATTCAGCTTGAGTGCTTCTTTGTGCACTGCTTTTTATTGACATAGAAAGCATAGAAAATCTAACACTGTCTTCTAAATAAGGAATTACGAATTGAGGAAACATAATGCCCTCTGTTTTCAGAGGTAGATGTGAAATACACCATAAAAGAATGTCAAATGGCCACAGGAGCCATCTGTGAAAGAGTTCTCAATTACCTGCAGTTTGAACAATCTGAGCCAGAAAATTATTCATATTATATTATGAACTAAAATATAAAATAAATATCCATAAGCCCATATCAATATAAATGAATTGATAAATAAGCAAGGGAGAAAGAAAAATCTCCTGGGCAAAGTCCAAAAAAAGATATTCGTTGACTGAGAAGGTGGAACATAGCCCCAGTTCACTACATGAAAAATTCACACCATTGGGAAAGGGGTGAGGGGAGAATAATTCTAGAGGGGAGCAAAGTGGCAAACACTACCTGGCCAGAGATCCTGGTCCACAGCAACAGTTACATGTTATGTGGATTGTACGAGGAATTTCAAAAAGATCGGGGAAAAGTGGAAGTGAAAGATAATGAGATTGTTCAATGAAAATTTTTGAGATATTCAAATATACCCTTCATAATGTTGTACTAGTAACACTTTACTTCTATGATATTTCTCCCCAAATCTACAACCCCAGGCTAATCAAGGTGTACTGTCAAGTTCATAAAAAATAAAAGACTAAGAAATTGTCACAATTTTAGGATACTAAGGAGGCATGTCAAGTAAATGTAGTATGGAAATCTGATTCTAGAATAGAAAGAGTACATTAACTAAAAATTAAAGATATGTTATTAGCTTCAGTTAAAATAATGCATCAATATTGATTCATTAGACAATAGCTATGTAGTACTAATATGTTTATAAAAATTGAATATGGATATGACATACCTGAGAATTTTCTGTACCCTCTTCACAACTTTTCTGTATGTCTAAAACTATCCTTAAATAGAAAGGTATTTCAAAAAAAAGGAAGAAATAACTATCTTTTACCATCACTTGGCATGTAGAAAAGGCAGCTATAAAGGAAGCTAAGCTATTTAGGAGTCTGTGTAACCACCTATTATTACCAATGTACATTTTGAAAATGGGGGCATTAATATTAATTTCCTCATAGAGTTTCGAAAATTGTGTTAGCATGGGTAAAACACCTAGGATTGTTCTATGTTTATTTCTAAGATTGAGGAAATGTAGAACCAGTACTTACCAGTCATTAACAGCAGACTGTCAACTACCTTTGGTGTATTCCATCAGAAAGTTCACTATTAATTTACACCTTGAAATTCTACTGCCTCTACTTCTGCATGATGATATTTTTGGATGAGATTTATAAAACAATTTGATCAGATTCTCTGGAAATGAACTTCATCCTTCCCTATCAGGTCTTGCACGGTTGCTTACAGAGAGTTCTAAATAAATTTGTATCCTCTGCTCACATTACTCAGCATGACCGTTTCCATTCTGTCCCAATTTTTGAAGATTCCAAACCCCTCATGTTCTACAGACAGCAGTTCAGCAATTTCACTACATCAATATCCAGCTATTTTTGCTATCTCAGAACTTCTTTCCAGCTTCTTTCTCATGTCAAAGAATGGAGCTCCTTCCTGTGGATTTAGCTATATTTTTGCTTTCTTGCTTTCTGCCTGCTCCATAACTAACCTTTTTCCCCTGCATTTTCCATTGTTCTCTAGTAAATTGCACACACATTTAAATATGGAGGACATACAGAAATATACCTGAACACAACACTGACATCTATCAAACACTACATATCAGAGCTGCCTTCCCCATTCTCACCAGGATTTAGTGCTATAGAATAATTGCTCTAGCATTTGAAATAATTTTAAAATTTTCACTGAAAATTTTTGGTGAAATCACAAAGGAAGAGCATGTTCACATGGCACAGCAAGGCTCATTCTGTTGGTCTTACAAACTGCACCTGTCTTCAAATCACTCCCATATCCTTGTTCCTAAAAGTCTCAAAATCTTGCTTAAGCAGGTTTCATCTTTTCCCTTTCTCACTCTAATTCAGGTCCTTATTTAATATATTATTTTTGTTTTTTAAATTCTTATAATTTCTCTCTTTCCCAATTAGGCAGTTTCTAAAGAATAGAAGGAATTTGGAAATTACACAAAAAGAAAGAATCCTTTCATCCTATAAAGAAATTTACAATTTATTTTTGTTTCATTCTTTTAATATCCTAACTCTAAAATGCCCTTCATTTGAATCAGTAAGCTGCTAAAATTTGGACTCAATCTCTCACTTTTCAGTAATTTCTGAAAACGCAATTACAGCCTTTATCTTCTCCTAAGAATAAATTAGCTGTTGTTTGTTCATTACCATTAATTCAATGCACAGTTGAGATGCTTCTTCTGAAATTTGGTAATGACCTCTTAAGGATCAAATCAACAACTTCTTTTGAGACTCTAATCCTCTTGATATATAATTAGTTTTTTTATCCTCCTGATAACAGATTTCTTGATAACACTCTTATCTTCCATTGAGCTTTGATTTTCAATTGCACTCTGACATGGCTCCTCTCCATTCCCTCACCTTTTGAATACGCGCATTCCACTGTCAGCTATCATCTTCCTTTTGCCCTTTTCCTTGGGCACCTTCCCCAGTCTACACATTTTTGATTTCCACATACATCTCTCAGAACAGCATCTGCTGATGTCAACTGCACTGCTCACTTTTCTCAGAGTATACACTAGGGCTTTAAACCTTCATCCCCTTGTCGCTCATGCTTCTCTCTTCCCTTCTGTTTTAGGAGTCCAACTATTATTTTGAGACAGGGAAGCAGAGGCAACAATCAGCTACCTTTAGATAATAGTTCCTATGAGCTCAAGACATGCAGGGAATGGATTTGGTTCCTCTTTCTCTGAAAATAAGCAGACCCCCTGCCTGGATGAGGCTGATACCAATTTAGGTGACCAAGGCTGACCTGAATTGTCCCACAACTCATTAGATGCTCATTGTACTATGTTACCCTGCAAAATGACATACACCTACCAGCTGCCATGACAGGAACCATCAGGTCATGTAATTAGCTAGATTCTGGGAAATCACCTACTCCCCAGAAAAAAAGGTGCATATTCCTGCCTGTAGAATGAACCCCCCTTATTAGATTGCAGCTCCCTTCCATTAAATGACTCATACAAGGTTAAATACAGTTCACAGACGGGCCACTCCCCTCTGAGTAGGCACAACCCTGTCTTTGGAGTGGATATTTTTGTTTTCTCAATAAAATGCTTTCTGTTCACTTCTCACTGGTCTCCAACTCACTCCTGAATTTGTTCTTGAAACAAAGTCAAGGACCTGGGTACTGGGCAGCCTTCATTGTCCACTACCGATCTTGCTGTCTCCTCTTCCCAGGATCTTTCTTATATTTTTCAAACAAGATATTTCTACCTCCTCTGATGTCCCACAATACTTTCTCTATATTGATGTCTTATATCAATAAGTATTTACATGTGCAGTATAACAACCACAGTGTCATATACATCACAGGACTCAATGTTGTGAGAGTAAAATAAAAATTGTAACCAAAGAAGTAAAATATTTCTACAATGAAAAGAAATAGAAGAGGACACAAAGAAATGGAAAGGCATACCATGTCATAAATGGAAGAATCTATATTCTAAAACATGCACATTACCCAAAGCAATTTACAGATTCAATGCAATCCTTATTAAAATAACAATGATATTTTAACAGAACTAGAAAAAATACTTTTAAAATTTGTATGGAACTATAAAAGAACCTGAATAGCCAAATTGTTATTGAGCAAAAAGAAAAATGTAGGAGGCATTACACTATCTGACTTTAAAATATATTATAGAGCTAAAGTAACTAAAACAGCATGGTATTATCATAAAAATGTATTCAAAACAGAATAGTGACTCTGGAATTAAACTGACACAACTATAGCCAACTGTTCACAAAGGTGTTAAGGACATGCACTGGAAAAGAGGGAGTCTTTTAATAAATGGTGCTGGGAAAATTGGATACCTACTTGCAAAAGAATAAAAGCTACAGCTTTACCTGTCTCCACTTTCAAAAATTAGCTCAAAATGGATTAAAATGAGATGTGGAAACTTTTGGACTATTAGAAGAAAACATGGAAAACAGCTTAGAATTTTGGGCAAGAATTTTGTGAATAAAACCCCCAAAACACAGGAAACAATAGCAAAAAAAAAAAAAAAAAAGACAAACTAATTTCATCAAACTAAAGAACTTTTGAACAGCAAAGAAAATAGTCAAAGAGTGTAAAGACAACCTACAGAATGATAGAAAATATTTTCAAGCTAAACATCTGCCAAGATGTTAATATTTAGAATTTATAAGTAAACAACTCAACAGCAAAAACCCAAACAATCCAATTTAAAAATGAGCAAAAAATGTAAACATGAATTTCTCAAAGGTATATACACAAATGGCCAATGGGTACATGAAAAATAGCTCAACATCACTAATCATCACAAAAAATTTAAATGAAAATCACAATATCATTTTACTCCAGTAAAGTTGGCTATCATTCAAAAGACAATAAAAAATAGCAATTGTTGGCAAAAATGTGGAGAAGAGGGAATGCCTCTTCACTGTTGGTGCAGATATTTATTAGTATAGCCACTCTTGAAAACATGATGGCACTTCCTAAAGAAAATGAAAAATAGAACTACCATATGATCCAGCAATCCCACTTCTGGAAATAAATCCAAGGGAAATTAAATCCATCTGTCAAAGAGACATCTGGACTCCCTTGTTCATTTCTCTTTAGACAGGAAGTGGAAAAAACCTAAAAGCCTAATAACTGATACATGGATAATGACAATGGGGTCTGAATACTCAATGAAATATTATGCAATCAGGAAGAAGAATGCAATCTTGTCATTTGCAACTAGGACTAGAGGCAATTATGGATAGAGACATCATTCAAGCACAGAGAGACATGATATCACTTTTGTGTCTCATGGAAGTTAAAATATAGTGGTGCTCAATTGAAGCCTAGGAGGGAAGTGAAGAAGGAGGGATGAAGAGAAGTTGATTGATGGGTACCAGGCTATAGCTCGAGAGAGGTAAGTTCTCAGGTTCTGTTGCATAATAGGATGAATATACACAAAGCAAATTTAAAAAACCTAGAAGATAGGATTTTTGGATGCTTCCATTATAAAGAAATAGTACATACTTGAAAGGATAAATATATTTACTCTGGACATTACTTAACATACATGTATTGAAACATCTCACAGTGTTCAAAAATATGTACAACTTTATGTTTACTAATTTTTAATGAAAAGCAAATTGGAGATCTTAGAATTTTGTAGGGACTTGGTAATTGGGTTGTGAAGAAATTGATGTAGCAGATGATGAGAAAAGGAGGAAAGATTTTTTGGCATTTTCAGGTGCACAACTTTCTTAATTAAGAATGAAGATTAGACTTTCTTATGCAGTCAAAATATACACACAAAGCATGCTAAAAGCGATAGAAATAAGTGGCACCGATGAGGGTAGATTTTGAGTGAAATCAGGCTGCTGGAAAATACTGATAAAGCCAAAATCTGAAAGCAACATTGGACATGTGGAAAGTGATATCTATTTTTATTAAGATATGAAGGAAGTCACAGGAAGGATGTTTTTCCCCTGGGAGAATTGTTTTAGGAGCATAATGTCAGCAGGAGGTGGGAAAGTTATATCTTAATGGGAGTAGGAGTAGAGTGCCAGGTCAGAGAGAAGTAAGACTACGTGACTTGGGAAATGGTGTAACTGCTAGAAGGTTTACATTGTTCTTGGGAAGGGAAGGCATAGGAGTATACAGATGAGAGAAAGAAGGAAGGAAATTGCGTAAACATGGGGGAGGGGGTAAATGGAAATAGAATCTTGAGAGACAGTTCTTGGATTAACACTCAACCCTCAAAAGGAGCCCAAGGAACGTGAATGGGGATTGGCTAAAGAAGATGGTGTATCCTGGACGTGGCTATACTTCAGTGCTTAAACGAGTGAAACCAGTTTTTCCCCTTTCCTTTCAGGTGTGGGTTTCAGCTGTTGTTTTCATCTGTGCTGTGGCTCCTCAGGGGAACTTTCCAGATAAATTTCTCCTGATGGGCTGCCAGTGGGTCAGGTTAACATTCTGCTTTATCTATTGCAGAACACATAATACTTTTTGAAAAGCAGAAAATATTTACCTCTTGCTCAGAGGAGTTGTACTTCTCCCAACTGGAAATATAGCTATGGGCAAGAGCCAGAGAATTCCCAGAGGCACACAGATCTAAGTCTGTGCAGAGGGCAAGGATGGAAGCTGCTTTGCTTTCCATACCTGAGAGGTTCAATTATGAGCATTCTTTCAGCTGTAACAAGAATTGAACTTGTCCATTATCTAGAATGAGCTACAGCAAATAATATGTTAAGTGGTAATAGTCTTTCATGTAATGAATAATAAAACTTTGATGAACATATTAAAATGTGTTTATTATTATGCAGCAGAGACAACTATGCAAGCAGCACTTAGAGTAGTGTTGTTTTTTTTATGTCAAAGGGATTCCAGAATCACTACATTGTATTGTGTAGCTCTACTGAATATAGGGTGTGTTTGTGTATAATGTATATATGTGGGAATTTGTAGTGTTTTTGAGAGATTTTTTTGACAACATGTTTTTCAAAATAATCTACCACTTTTAAACACTACTTGAGAATCACTTTTCTTGAAATAAAGAATATTTTCAGAGTCCAAGAAGAACTGGACTCACAGCAGCAGTATTTATCTTTGTCCTGTGCCTAAGGTACTCATTTTGTATCAATCAGAAATGGACACTGTATGGAATCTTTAAGAAGCAGTTTATTTTCACTATCTATAAAAACTACATCTACCTAGTCTTGAAATCCTTTTTCTATTCAGAGTAAATTGATCATCTCTCTACTTCTCTGTTTGACTCAGATCGTTTCTAATAAGAACTGAAGTTTAGAGGAAAGGGCCCAAGTGAGATTCTGCCTTGTTCAGAAATGCATCTCCTTTGAACTGTAGCAAGGACTCTCTCTGTAGTTTCCAAGATTGTCTGAGATTACTTATGACCTAGGACTGAAAGCCCTAGATTGACTCCTGTTACACTAAATACCATTACCATGATGATTCTATGTCATAAATAACAGCTCAGTTATTTCAAATGGTATTTAAAAATAAAATGTTATTTACTGAGGGAGAGAGGAATCATATACTTGCTAGAACTAATTGCTGCAGTTTTTAAGTCTCTTATTTTGTTATCAGCAATTGGAAAATGCAGAGATAGAAATAGTAAAGATATTTCAGAATCTGCCACTGCACTTAAAGGGAATGGTAATATGAAATCATTTAAGTGGGCCACAGAGGAAATTATCTGAGATAACTACAAAGAAAAGAGACATAGGGGGTCGGCGCCGTGCCTCAATAGGCTAATCCTCTGCCTTGCGGTGCCGGCACACCAGGTTCTAGTCCCGGTCGGGGCGCCAGAATCTGTCCCGGTTGCTCCTCTTCCAGGCCAGTTATCTTCTATGGTCCAGGAGAGCAGTTGAGGATGGCCCAAGTGCTTGGGCCCTGCACCCGCATGGAGACCAGGAGAAGCACCTGGCTCCTGGCTTCGGATCAGCGTGGTGCGCCAGCCACAGTGCACCAGCCGCAGCGGCCATTGGGGGGTGAACCAACAGAGAAAGGAAGACTTTTCTCTCTCTCTCTCTCTCTCTCTCTCTCTCTCACTGTCCACTCTGCCTGTCAAAAACAAAAAAGAGAGAGAGAGAGAGAGAGAGAGAGAGAGAGAGAGACATAGGAAGAATAAAGGCCAATAGTAATAGTATAATGTACCTTTTATTATATTCATCTCCACATAAGGTAAGATCATAAATAATATATACTGAAAGTGAAGCTCATCTTTCAAG
Source organism: Oryctolagus cuniculus (assembly GCF_051225735.1). Lineage (NCBI taxonomy): Eukaryota > Metazoa > Chordata > Mammalia > Lagomorpha > Leporidae > Oryctolagus > Oryctolagus cuniculus. The sequence goes on along the minus strand of NC_142868.1, from coordinate 172,499,078 downwards.
TAAAAAGCTAAAAACATGAGGAATGTTTTTATTTCCACAGCACCTCCATCTACTTTCTACTATCGAGTGTTTCAGATTCCAAATATTATCATGCAATGACTTGATTAGAGAACGTGGTTTACTAAATTGACTGTTTCAGGTAATCTGGCTGACAATAACGGCCATGATGAATGGTGGGCAAACAATCAGAATGAACGGGGGTGCTGTCACTTCAGGTAAGAGCATAATCTCATGCTAGACATGTATAAAGTAGCTCAATGTCAACCTATGGAAATAAAAGAGAAAAAAGTTATGAAATAACCCTCAGGGATATCAATTAAAAAGGCAGAAGATGTTGGCATGATTCCAGAGTCTAGGGTTCCAATCCTTTTTGGCTTTTTCTTGAGAGTTAGCTATCAGAAAGCTTGGACTTTTGGTACTGTTTCTGTACATATCTGATTCCATGCTAGAATACAAGCTACTCAGGGGTACAGCTATTGTCTGCTTTAGTCACAGCACAGTTCCTAACAGATAGCAGTTCAGCAGTGACCACATATGTGGCCTTCTACCTCACCGTGCCTCTCATATACACATCCAATGTCAACATTTTGGTGATATAATTCAGAGTCACATTACCTCCTGCTAGACTACAACATCCATCATATCCATCTACCGTTCTCCAACAAGACCAATTAATTCTTCTGAGAAAAATACTATCTTTGAAAAATGCAAATTTCTGAGGATGGAATTAAAAAAAATTCCTGTCAACTCTCATGCCTGTAAATCATGCCTCCTCCCATCCTTCCACATTTATGCCATTCCCAGCCACCACTGTTCCCATGTAGAACAACCACGCTCACTTAGTAAATGCCTGATCATTCTTCACTATAACCCCCTACTCTGTTCTCCAAAACAATAACATCTCTGGCTGTTTTAATATTTTAAATGCTCTATTGGCATTATTATTGGCATTACATTTTATAATTATTAATGTTTCAAGCATTAGTGGTGCATATCTACATCAGGGACCTTCTCCTCCCAGACCCATTGGTAAAATGCACTTCCCCTATACTTTGCAGACAGGCGTGATGTGTGACTTGCTATAAAAATAAAGTGTTCTGTGCAGAAGCACTTCATCGCCAATGTTCAGTTTCACAATTTTCCTCTCTTCTCTGTTGAGGTTATAGTAGAAGCACCTTTTGAATAGGACTTGGAGCCGTGAGCATTTTTATGCAAGGCAGCTCCCTGGAATGACAGCCTAGATCTTCAGTAGACTGCTTCGAAGCCCCTGAAATTTGGAGGTTGAATTTTTAATAGTATCCCCTGAATGGGATTGAGAGTTTACATTAGACTGTGAAGTTCTTGAGAGGAAGTACTGTGTTCACAGTGTTTAGTACAAAGGAAGTTAAAAAAGAGCGAGAGAGAAAAACGAGAAATTAACTGAATCATATAATCGCCTGACTGTGACTAATGGACTTTTATCCCATTCTTTATTGGCTGCAAAATCGCTTGTAGGTTTTATTCTTCTCTGTCTCCACTTGTTCTTGGTAATGTGAAGTCAGCTTGACCCAAACCAAGGTAAACTACACAGTTCTTCATTTCCTGAGCTGCTACTTTAGAGAATTATGTTATTATAAAATGAGGTACATGAGGAACCAATTGCACAAGACTGTAGCGATATATGCATTTTAAAGGAATCATCAAGGTAAAATTGAGTTCATTTTCCATGAACATTTCACATATAGCTACTGAAAAATAAAAATGATTTTTGACAGGCATTTTGAGGACAAAAAGCTGCAGGTGCAAATAATCTGAGTGGTAAACGTGTTTGCACTCTCATCTTGAAGATAAATTTCCTGCATTCAGTCCTAAATAATTCATTAGTAGTATATTTTTAAATCATTTTTAGCTCAAGTGGATGCCAGCGAGCCTTTGCATAAAGTTTTGGGTTATGGCCAAAGCACGTGCATTCTTGTTCACTCTCTTCCAATTCTGCACAGCCTGGGATTCTTCACAGGAGGAAGTTTGGGATTTCTCCCTCAAACCACTTTCAGAGTTGGCATTCATTCATCTAAAGATGCTAATTAGAGCTTCTGTGGCTCAGTTTTTAATCCCTAATTTCCAACCATGAATCTACATCTTGTTTAGAAGCCATAGCTATTGTAATATGGAAATTTGCCAGATAATTACATGCACAATAAAAATTTCCACATGTGAAAATGAAAGAGTCTTAAAGTTGTTGGTCCTAAAGCATATTGTTTTTGCTATAAGCTATTAGGTTTTGAAAATCACATACATAACTTTTCTTGATCTGTGAAGTATAAACTACATCTGAGGATTTTTATTCCTTAAGGACAGAGATAACCAAGTTTGCTCCAGTAACCACTGCTTTGATGGATTAAAAATAAAATTATCTATTTGTATAAATCTAGCAAATTTCCTGTTGAGAGTAGTAGTGAGTAAATCAAAATCAAATGTTGATATGTCCTTATATAATTTATTACACAATAGTCTATGATTTAGAAATTGACTATATTTTAATGTTAATACATATATTTGAAATAGTGATATAAATAGATATAAATAGAAAAATTATATTTTACTAGTTAGTATGCATTACACTGCTATGTACACTAGAATTTAAAATTCTGTAATTAAAAATTATGTTTATTTGAATGTATGCTGAAACAATTTTAAATATGTTTTAAATCCTTAGCTCATTTTAATTTCAGTATAAAATACTCACAAGCTAATAAATGTGATGTGACTCCTTTAACTGTAACAGTTTATGGGAGAAAGTAATTTGAATTGACTTTTAAAAGCAAGCCGTGGCTATATACAATGTCAGCTTAATTCCAGGAGTTGTATTTGGATTTAAAATTGTACCTTGTCATCTTTCAGAGTAGGTTTCTATTTTCTATAAGGGCACCATAAAAATATTCTTTTTTAAATGTAGAAAATAAAGTCAAGTTGACTTAATTGCACTTTTTCTTGCTTTCAAGAGTACCTGGTTTGAGTTCTGTCTACTTTGCTTCTGATCCAGTTTCCTGCTGATATGCATCCTGGGAGGGAGCAGAGGAAGGCTCAAGTACTTGAGTCTGATGCCCATGTGGGAGACATGGATGAAATTCTATAATCCTGGCTTCAACCTGGCCTAGTCCCAGGATGGAGACAACAAGCAGATGTAAGATTTCTCTCTCTCTCTCTCTTTAAAATAAATATGAATAAATACCTAAATTGTTTTTTAAAACAAGAAAATAGTTTAATATTTGTCCTTTTCCTCTCTTGATTCTCCTTGGAATTGAGAGATTACTGAGTATGGAATGCTAGCCTAGGGGAGGATGAATGATACCTGTAGCATGGACAATGTACACAAGCCATTGACCCTGCCAACTGCAGGTCATTCCAGAACACCTTCCTCAACTGAACTACTAAATACTACAAACTAGTCAAGACCAGACCTAAAGTACAACTGACCAACATAATTTTAAACATCAGAATCTTAAGTGGTTTGTTAAGCAGCAAAAGTCAAAATCATGGTAATTTACCAGAAATGCTGTCAATAATCAATCAGATTATATCAGAATTCAAAAAAAAAAAAAAGAAAATTGAAAATTTATACCTTGGCAAAACTGCTTTTGAAAATCTTGTGTCTTTAAAACACACAGCAGGCTAGGTTATGAGGAAGGGATAATAAATGATATGGTAAACTTCCATTCAGCAGTAGCCGGCAGTTCCATCTTACATATCGATTCAGACAAATTGCAAGTGAATGTGTGGAGTGCTTTACAAAGAAAGATTACTCAGTCAACTAGAAAGAGTATTATGACTGATTAGCATTGCCATTCAAGGACCATCCTAGTAAATCGGGAAGGAATAAACATTGAAACTCCAGATATCAGTTTGGAGAGGTAAGAAGAACCAGTCCTAACAGAATACAACTATTTATAGCAGATATTTTAAATTCCCCATTTAGTACCTAAATTCAGAAATAATATAATCTCCCTATATGTATAATTAAAAAGTTATCAGAGGCCAGCGCTGCGGCTCACTGGGCTAGTCCTCCAACTGTGGCACCGGCACCCTGGGTTCTAGTCCTGATTGGGGTGCCGGATTCTGTCCCAGCTGCTCCTCTTCCAGTCCAGCTCTCTGCTGTGGCCCAGGAAGGCAGTGGAGGATGGCCCAGATCCTTGGGCCCTGCACCTGCATGGGAGACCAGGAGGAAGCACCTGGCTCCTGGCTTCGGATCTGTGCAGTGCGCTGGCCGTGGCGGCCATTTGGGGGGTGAACCAACGGAAATAAGACCTTTCTCTGTCTCTCTCTCTCTCTCTCTCACTAACTCTGCCTGTCCAAAAAAAAAAAAAAAAAAAGTTATCAGTAGAATGCCTTAATTTAAGTATAAATTAAAATATAAAGTAATTTATAATAAAGCCCATTGTATACCTCATTACCACACTGCACTGATTCATAACACAGAGGGTCATTGTGAATAGGACAGCTACAAACATACACTAACTTGGGTTTAGGTGTGCTGTATTGCTAGCTAACACCAGGAAGAGCTCTGTCATCTCATAGTAGTTTGCTTCATGGAATACTCAGGGTATATTAAACCAAGAAAATGACTGATTACATAAAAACAGTTCTAACTAATATTTTCAAATGATTAAAAAATGTCCTTCATTCATATAAATATAATCAGGTTATTTTAAGTGTAGTATTTGAAATAGTGTTTGCTATGTGGTGATATACCCTTCAAGGTGGATAGTTTAGCAAGATAATAAGAAATAGCAGGTTTTGCTAAACTTATTTTTTTTAAAGATTTATTTATTCATTTGAAAGTCAGAGTTACACAGAGAGAGGAGAGGCAGAGAGAGAGAGAGAGAGAGGGAGAGGTCTTCCATCCGTGGTTCACTCCCCAGATGGCTGCAATGGCCAGAGCTGAGTTTATCCGAAGCCAGGAGCCAGAAGTTTCTTCCGGGTCTCCCACGCAGGTGCAGGGGCCCAATGACTTGAGCCATCTTCCACTGCTTTCTTAGGCCATAGCAGAGAGGTGGATCGGAAGTGGAGCAGCCGGGACTTGAACTGGCACCCATATGGGATGCCAGCACTGCAGGCGGCGGCTTTACCTGCTACGCCACAGTGCCGTCACCACCATTCAACGTTATAAAATAATTTCTAAGGCAGGAAGTGATGATCCAGTTTCACTGTTTTCTTCTTTTCCTTTCCACCCTCTGAATACAAATATATTTGCTTTTGATTCAATCTATAATCAGTGCCTTCAGCATTAAATTTCTGTAAACACTGTACACTATAGACTATTTTTGGTTCTACAGTTTTTTCCTTGCAGTTAATTATAGCATCACTTTATGTTTGTATTGTTTACTTTCCTTTGTATAGCTAAACAAATTTCCCAGCTTCTTCTAATGGAAAAATCCTGGAGTTAATTATCCATTCCAATTTTCTGGAGCTATCCCTTTAGGCATCCTCTGTCAGTCCCTCTAATCTAGACTAATTACTGTCTTAGCTGTCAACATAGATATCACCAGGGATTTTCCTTTCAAATCATAACAGAAATTTGCTTCTTCTTTCTTTTGAATTATTCCTGTGATTTTTCTTTTTTAGATTCATTTTAGCAAAACATAATGTACATTAGCTCCCTGAAAAATGAAGAAAGATGGGCAAATTTTAGAGACTTCCACATGAATCCATGGTTTCATGTTAAGCTCACTCAGACTTTTGACACTTCTTCCAACTTTGCTGTGAGTCCAATAATATTTTTATCCTATGCACTTTGCATGCAATTTTAAGAATGCGTATTAATTAATTTTTGTTTCCTCTGGAAGCTTCTCAAGCTTCCCTATGACCCTGGCGATCTGAAATTTCATGAGAATGTGTCTTGGCGGATCCATTGTTTCACTCATTTTCCAGATTGTAGATGGACACTTTTGTTTAGGAGAGGCTTATGTATCAGTGTGTCACTTATGGATAATTTTCTTCCCTATTTTTAAATGGTTTCCTCTTTCTTTTTCCTTTTATTTGTTATTTCATGAATCGCAAATTTTCTATTCTATGTTTCATCAAATATTTGGATATACCTCTGTGCATATCTCTATTTTTTTTTTTTTTTTGGTTTTCCACCATCCATATGGAGTCTTTCTTCAAATACCTGGTGATCTTAGGTCATTTGCCTATGAGAATACAATTCTAAAAACTTCTAGATGCATGTGCTTGTTCAGTGTAAACCACTGAGCTTCCTTCTAGCGACAGAGTGTAGCAAAGTTTAGTCATCACATGGAAAAATACACAGATCTTCTTTTTGGGACAGCGCATTTATCACCAAAGAATATGACAATCTCCTCTTTGGATATGGGAGATGGAGTCTTAAGCTGGGAAAATGTCTTTGTTGTTGTCAGCCAGATATGATCACAACCTCCCACTGTTCAGCATAAAGATTTTTCTAATGACACCTCTTTCTCACTCTCTTTTGGGCCAGATGTCTTGCCAGCAAATAACTTTCTAGCTTTATTTCTTCTGAAAATAGACTTCTCGTGGTCTGCAAGTATAGAGGAGAGATGGCTGGTGGGCATGGAGACCTAAGGTGCTAAGTGCTTTTTTGTGTACTTGTAAAGTGTTTTCTGTTTTTATCCCTCTCCCATTCGTAACACATGCTAACTCCATATCTGGGAAAACCTAGGTTCTACTGAATAAGCAGACTTTATTCTAGATGGTACACTTTTCTGCAGTCTCATAGATATGCTATTCCTCATCTCTGCTGTATCTTTTCCTATTATATAAACTTCTATCTTCATGTATTCCAGTATAGATACATATATAAGGGTACTTTGACATTTTCACGGAAAAAGAAAATTAAATAATATTTATTTTGATGGAACAAATTTGAAATTCAGGCATGGTTTTTCATAATACATATTTTTCATAGTTTCTGAAGTCATCTCATAAATGCCTTATTTAATCAAATAGACCATTCTATGTTAATTTAAAAAAAACATACACAGTAATTTTTCCTTCAGAAGATAACATCTTCCAGGTATGAATGACTCCAGACACTAATAAATCAACATGGAAGTTGATAACTAATCATCTACAACCACAGACTAATCTGCTCCAAAGGAGGTTAAAACTGATAATAGCCACTTACAATGACACAATAGCAAATATTCATTTACTTTTTTCTCCAAAAGGATAATGTTATTTATTCAATGAAATACAGAAAGCAAACAAAATAAAAAAATAATTTTAATAAACAACTGAAAAATAATTGTTCATGGATATTTACACCATTCTTTCTTAGGAAATAGAAGAACAGTACAGCAAGAAATTATTGGAGTTTCTTGAAAGACTACTGGCTTTCTATAAAATGCGATAGTGTTGGATTACTAGTGTTTTTTAAATTTATTTTTTATTTTTTGACAGGCAGAGTGGACAGTGAGAGAGACAGAGAGAAAGGTCTTCCTTTTCCGTTGGTTCACCCTCCAATGGCCGCCGCGGCCGCTGCGCTGTGGCCAGCGCACCGTGCTGATCCAAAGCCAGGAGCCAGGTAATTCTCCTGATCTCCCATGCGGGTGCAGGGCCCAAGTACTTGGGCCATCCTCCACTGCACTCCCAGGCCACAGCAGAGAGCTGGCCTGGAAGAGGGGCAACTGGGACAGAATCCGGCACCCTGAACCTGGTGTGCCGGCGCCGCAAGGCGGAGGATTAGCCCAGTGAGCCGCGGCGCCGGCCGGATTACTAGTTTTAAATTTGTTCACATAGGAAAATGATGATATAATAATTATTTTGAGGGATAATATATATTACATTTTATTATTATATGTACTAATACATTAAATTATGTTTATATAATTATATAAAGTATATTAAATAATTTAATAAATTTCACTTTATGAGATGGTTTTAAAAAACAAAAAAGTTGCTTTTTTCTTACTTATTTTCTAAGAATTCTAAATGAAGTAGTGCTGAATTTTTAATTTTTTTGTGCTATTATTGAAATGATCATTACTTTTTATTTGGAATTTGTTAATCTGGTATGATATATTAATGACTTTTTTTAAAAGTTAAACATCCTTGCTCAGGATCACTAGCCAAAAGGGAAATGCAAATAAAAACCATAATGAGATTTCACTTTACTCCAGTTAGAATGGCTATCGTCCAAAAATCAAAAAAATAATAAATATTGGTGAGGATGTGGGGAAAAGGGTACCCTAATACATTGTCGGTATAAAAGTAAATTAGTACTTCATAATGGAAAACAATTTAGAGATTCCTCAGAAATCTGAAAATAGGTGTACCATATGAATCAGTCAGCTCATTCCTGGAATTAACCTAAATTAAACGAAATCAGCAGAGCTAACACTGTGGCATAGCGGGTAAAACCACTGCCTGCAGTGCCAGCATCCCAAATGGGCGCTGGTTAGGGTCCTAGCTGCTCCATTTTCAATCCAGCTCTCTGTTATGGCCTGTGGAAGCAGTAGAAGGTGGCCCAAGTCCTTGGGCCCCCGCACCCACTTGGGAGACCTGGAAGAAGCTCCTGGCTTCTAGCTTCAGATTGGTGCAGCTCCAGGCCTTCTGGACAATTGGGGACTGAACCAGCAGATGGAAGACTCTCTCCCTCTCTCTCTCTCTCTGCCTCTCCCTCTCTCTGTGTGTAACTTTGACCTTCAAATAAATAAATAAATCTTTTAAAAAATGAAATCAGCATAGGATAGTTATTGGTAGCCCCTTGTTTATTGCAGCTCAATTCACAATAGGTAAGAGATGGAATCAACCTGGATGTCTATCAATTAATGACTAAATAAAATGTGGTACATTATATACTATGTAATATTATTCTGCCATAAACAAGAAGGCTATCTTGTCTTTTGCAACAAAATGAAGGCAATTGGAAACCATTTTAATCGGTGAAATAAGCCAGTGCCCTGAAGATGAATATCATGTTTTCTTTTATATGTAGTAGTTAGAGAATACAAAAGATGTATAGGAACAAAATAGACATGCTGTGATTTGATCATTATTTTTAGCCCTTGTTTATACTCCTGTGGGAACTCCAGTCTTTACATATTTTACTTGTTGAATATTATGGTTAGTTACACATTAAGCCTGTGATTATAAAGTGGACTGAAATTATGGTTTTGCAACAATTAAAGAGAAAGAAAGGGGACCGGCACTGAGGCATAGCGGGTAAAGCTGCCGCCTGCAGTGCCGGCATCCCATATGGGTGCTGGTTAGAGTCCCGACTGCTCCACTTCTGATCCAGCTCTCTGTTATTGCCTGGGAAAGCAGTGGAAGATGCCCCAAGTTCTTGGGCCCCTGTGCGCACTTGGGAGACCCGGAGGAAGCTCCTGGTTCCTGGCTTCAGATGGGTGCAGCTCCAGCCATTGTGGACAATTAGGGAGTGAACCAGCAGATGCAATACATCTCTCTCTCTCTGCCTCTCCTTCTCTCTCTGTGTAGCTCAATCTTTCAAATAAATAAATAAATCTTAAAAAAAAAGAAAAAAGAAGAAAGGAGGGGGATTGATGGAGGGACAGAAGAGGAGAAGGAAGCACTATTATCTTCTAAGAATTATACATATGAAACAAAAAAAAGTTGTATCAATTCACTTCTAAAAAATCCTTTCATTCCAATAATGAATGCTCCAACTTGGACATAATATGATTCTTTTTATATAATGCCTGGATTTTTATTTGTGAGTTATTTTATTTCATGTCAATGTGCTTGAATGAAATGAGCCTGTAGTCTTCCCTTTTTTTTTGTATAAAATGTTTCTGCATTTGGTATCAATTTAATTGGAGTAATCTCTCCATAGTCTCCCTCTTATTTTCTATAATAGTTTGTGCACACCAAAAATATGCTTTAAATCATTTATATTTCTTTCAGTGAGGCCATTTAAACCCAGGAAAATTTGTATGAATATTGTTTATCATTGATTTTTTTGAATGAACATTGAAGTTACATTTTCTGAATATGTTTATTTTATCTGCATTTCTATATCTATTAGTATAACACTGTTCATAGATCACCTATCTTTTGAATCTAAAACAAATATTCTGATTTTTATTTCTAACTTTGTTAATTTGAGACCTGGCCATCGTATCTTGATTGGTATCTCTGATGACTGATCAATTTTATACTTCTCAGTGAATAACTTTTCCTCCAACTGATTATTTGATTTCTTTCATTAATACACACTCATGTTTCTTTATACTTTTCTCTATCTTTTACTAGGTTTTAGCATGTGTGTGGCAATGTGTAAATTGAAAATTATAAGTAAACTCCATTATATATACATGTTTCTTTAATATGTCTTCTATTGAGTAATTTTCAGCATTTCTAATTTTTTCACTATATTCATTAAAGACTACTTTTTTTCTGAGGTTATTTTCACTGTATTAAAAAGTCTGATATTTGGTACTGTTTGTTACCATACTCAAAATTTTATTTTTTTGAATTCATCAAATTTTTACCTTTCTTTTATAGTACATTTCTTGATTTTTTAAATTTTTTTAAAATTTTATTTAATGAATATAAATTTCCAAAGTACAGCTTATGTATTACAATGGCTTCCCCCCCAATAACTTCCTTCCCACCCGCAACCCTCCCCTTTCCCTCTCCCTCCCCCTTCCATTCACATTAAGATTCATTTTCAATTCTCTTTATATACAGAAGATCAGTTTAGCATATATTAAGTAAAGATTTCAACAGTTTGCACCCACATAGAAACTCAAAGTGAAAAATACTGTTTGAGTACTAGTTATAGCATTAAATCACACTGCACAGCACATTAAGGACAGAGATCCTACATGAGGAGTAAGTGCACAGTGACTCCTGTTGTTGACTTAACAAATTGACACTCTTGTTTATGGCCTCAGTAATTACCCTAGGCTCTTGTCATGAGCTGCTAAGGCTATGGAAGCCCCCTGAGTTCACTGACTCTGATCATATTTAGACAAGGCCATGGTCAAAGTGGAAGTTCTCTCCTCCCTTCAGAGAAAGGTACCTCCTTCTTTGATGACCCGTTCTTTCCATTGGGATCTCACTCGCGGAGATCTTTCATGTAGGGTGTTTTTGTGTGTGTGTGTTGTTGTTGTTTTTTTTTTTTTTTTTTTTTTTTTTTGCCAGAGTGTTTTGGCTTTCCATGCCTGTAATACTCTCATGGGCTTTTCAGCCAGATCCGTGTGCCTTAAGGGCTGATTCTGAGGCCAGAGTGCTGTTTAGGACATCTGCCATTTTATGGGTCTGCTGTGTATCTTGCTTCCCATGTTGGATTGTTCTCTCCCTTTTTTATTCTATCAGCTAGTATTTGCAGACACTATTCTTGTTTATGTGACCCCTTTGGCTCTTAGTCCTGTCATTATGATCAATTGTGAACAGAAATTGATCACTGGGACTAGTTATTTTGGCATTCAGTATTTTGAATTATCTGATAAATATAGATTTATTGACATACTGCACTATGGTAAGAAAAAATGCTATTTTCTATCCTTTGAAATCATTGAAGATTTTGTAATTAGTCCACGGCCATTTTGGAAACTAGAATATTTTTGCTCACTTATTGCTCACTTATTTTACTCTAGTATTTTGATCATCTACTCAGTCTTGTTTTATTTGTAGGTAACACCATCTGCTGAGTTGTGAAGTTTCCATCATTAAGTTTTTAGCTCAATAATTTTCATTTATTTATTTTCCACTAGCCAACAGTTTCCTGATGAAATTCTTAATGCTATTATCTATATTTTATACATATTAACCACAAATATAAGTCTAGTCTTAATCTATGCCTGGATCATCTGTCCTCTATCACTACTATTGGTTTTATTTTTCGTGTCTTGGCTGCTTTATTTTATATTCCTGGTTTCCTTCCTTCCTTCCTTCCTTCCTTCCTTCCTTCCTTCCTTCCTTCCTCCCTTCTTCTTCTTCTTCTTCTTCTCTCTCTCTCTCTCTCTCTCTCCCCCTCCCTCCCCCCCTCCCTCTGTCTCTCTCTCTCTCTTTTATGATGAAGTGCTGGATATTGTGTATGAAACAGTTAGAGCTATTCAATAATATTCTCTTATTTCGGGTAGAATTGATTATAGTCTCTCTTAGTTAACCAAAGCGTACGTAAGTCATTTCATTCAACCAGGGAGTGAGCTGATTTGAGGATGTGGTGCCATTTGGGGAAGCTTTTTGCTCCTCTGCTTGGACCAAAGTCCTTGGCTTAGTGCTCAGAGATCTCCTCTGAGCACTCATGAGTGCTACGAACAGTCTTCCTTCTTGCTGTTCAAGAACTCTCATTTTTGTCTCCTCTTCACAATAAGACTCATGGTAACTGTACTGATTTTTAAATGTCCTTTAGATTTCTCAGCCTTCTCAAAGCACCTCAGAAATTCAATAAATGCTACAAGGAGAAAAAAACACATGGAGAATTTGGCACATTTCTCCACATCTTCCTTCTCTTCTGGATGTAGGCTGCCAGATCTTGTCTGCTGGGGACGTTTCTGTTTCAACATCGTCAGGCTGCCAAAACTTTGCCTCCCTCCCTGGTTCAGTTACCCTCTGCCTGGTGTTTCAGTCTCTCACCCAGCACTATGATGCAGCAAATTACACCATGGGGTAAGCTCTGCCAGAAAGCTGTGCACTCCTCAGGGCTTCCTGTCCTTCACAGTTATGGTTCCTTGATGTTTACCTGAATGACTTCAACCAGTTCTTCATGTTTACTTGACCTGACTTCCTCTATGCTTTTAGTGACAGCTTTGGTTTTCTGTATAGTCTGTTCAATCACATCGTTATTCTATGTTGTTTTTATTGGTTAATTATTTTTATTTGAGAGAAAGAGAGAGACAGGGAGAGACAAATAGAGAGGCCTCCCATCTTCTGGATCTCTTTCAAAATATCTACAACAGCAAAGTATGGTTCAGTCTGCAACCAGGAGCCAGGAATTCAATCCACATCTGCCATGTGAGTGCCAGGGACCTGCTACCTCCCTGTGTACATACTAGCAGGAAGCTGGAATCAGGTGTAGAACCAGGATTCAAACCTAGGTACTTTGATATGAAATGCAGGTATCTTAAGCGCTAGGGCAAATGCTCATCACACTATGTTTTAAAAAATTCAATTTTTTGTAGCTCTTTAAATTGTTTTTATTCAGAGGCTAGCATTGAAGCAGAGTGGGTAAGGCTACTACCTGTGATGCCAGCACCCCAAATGGGCACTGAATCATGCCCCAGCTGATCCACTCCCAATCCTCCCTTGCTCTGAGAAAGCAGTGGAAGACAGCCCAAGTTCTTGGGCGCCTGCCACCCATGGGGGAGACCTGGATGAAAATCCTGGTTCCTGGCTTCATCCTGGTTCAGCCCTGGCTGTTCTGGGGCCACTAGGAAAGTGAACCAGCAGCTGGAAGATTTCTTTCCCTCCTTATCAGTCCATAACTCTTTTAAATGAATAAATAAATCTTTTCAAAAATTGTTTTTATTCAGAATTATTGTAAATACTTTAGCCTGTCTCATTTATACTGAAGCTTGTCTTTACACATATCAACTACAGAGTGTCAGCTCCAAAATGAAGGAGACAATATCATTTCTTCATTTTATAGGTTTTAGAGATTCAAATTTGAAACACATACATGGTAAAAAAACAGAGCTTAGAATTAAGAAAATCAGTTTTACCTGACAAAGTTTTAATAGAAAAATAAATTTATGTACAGACATGATTACCAAAAAATTCAAGTGGTTGCATTATACATTATTGACTGTTTCTCATTTTGTTAACTAATATTACTTGCTACATTTTCACTAACATAATAATCCGCTAGCACTCACTAGTGGGTGAAGGATAATGCATTGAGTTCATTTTAAAGTTTGGGTTCAAAGAAGAAAAAAATTAATCTGAGAAAACTCTCAGTTTATCCTTTTGTAGAAAGATAGATTTTCTTTGAGATCATTGATGGGTGGTATCTGACAAGTTTTTAAAGCCTGAGTAGAAATAACCTGAGGACTTTGTTACTAAAGTATAGCAAAGATGTGTATATCTCATTTATTTACTTGTTTATTTATTTATGGAGAAAACTAACATCTTGATAAATTTAAAGATACATGGCTACTGTTTATATATCTGCAACCAGAATTTTCATGCAGTTTTGGGTATGATATTAAATACCAGATATGTTGTAGGAGTGTTAGGTATGGTCCTTGCCCTCTGGGAGCTCTCATAGTTTATTAAATGCAAAATCAGTACTGCTCAATCACATAATACATGAGACTCTATCAGATTTCAGAGAAAGAAGATATCAGTTTGGACAGTATTTGTCCAACTCTTTTTAGAGTTTAAAACAATCTGCAGAACTTGAACATGTCAGAAATAAGAGAGACTGGATTTCAAATATCAAGAAAATATCTTGACAACTGAGTCAACACTTAATACTATACCCATTTCAAGGAAAGAAATCACAAATAGGATAACCTCCTAAGCTCCCCAGACTAAGTCTTATCCTTTTATAACAAATTTGAAAGATAACATCTATTTTAGGAAGGATATCAAACTCCATACTGTTCTTTTTTGTCATAAAGGGAAGAGCATGTATCAGTCATGGTGATCTGTTTTTGGTACCTCAATATCCATTTTCATCTCAAATCTCACTATACAATTAAAAGGTAATTTAGGTGTGCAAAGAGAGAGTGGTAATAAGAATGAGAGCTTTTTTAAAATTGACATTAAAATTACATACTATTTAGAATACTTTACAGGCAAATTTTTTTTTAAAAAAACTTGTTTTTCAAGAAAAGTAATAGCCTGAGCATCCACAGTACTGCAGTGTAGCTTTCCTTCCAGGCGAGTCTTGTCTTTTTGTCTTCAGGGAGAGTTCATGAAATTAACTGTTTTATTTAGTGAGACAACAGGGATTGATTGTGCATTGCGCATCCAGAATCTCGACCATGCAGTGTCAAGGACTTAACTCTGAGAACAATGTTAAAGAAGGAGTGCATATCACAAATACACAATATGTTATTTAGGCATTTGGAAAATGTTTGTTTCTTAAAATAAATAATGTGGTTTCATTTTGATTGACTTCACACTCTTTAGCAACGCAGCTCTAAAAAATGTAGTCAACTATTCCTGATTAAAGCCAGAGGAAATCTGAGGCTTTTGTTTAAAAAGATATGCATATAGAAAAGTATAAATCACAAAAAAGAAACAATAAAACCTGTTTATTCATATCTTAGCCAATAAAAAATTCATGGATTACAAATGACTTATTCTTGGAAAGAGTGCCTCAAATCCAAATTGTAGCATAACTTTCAGTCCAAATAAACATGAAAAAGCTGTCAAATATGGCTCTAAGTCCCAAAGATCCCATCATCTGCATTAAAAATGAATGAAACGAGACAAAGGGAAAAACCATCTGCAATTCAGACTTGTCATTCTTCTCTTATCTTCCTGTATTTCAGGATAAAGGGGTTGGCAAAGTGCAGAAAACCCATCAGGAATTCAAAGGGAGTTCATGGTTGCAATTTTAATATTTTAGAGTAACCTATATTTTGGACTAGACAGCCATTAAAATCTGCTGTTGCCTAGTAGTCATTTTCCTTTAGGCTACAAGCCCATTTTTTGCTGCAGTTAAAAGTAAGAACTGGTAGAAATTATATACTGCAGATGAGAGGAGAATCAGGAAGAAAATTTTATGATCATTAGTTTGGGAGCACTGATCACAGTACAACTGGGAGTTCCACATCTTTTCCTTGAAAATTGTCAAAACTAACATGTTCTGGAGCATTTAGAAGACAGCATACAATTTAGCTTAAACTACATCTCAGTCACCACTGGCTTGTGTGCCCTTCTCAACCTTCTCCTTGAAAATTACTCTTAAAAAATAAAAGAAACTTCTCAGGCATTTTCGAAATTTATAAAAGAGTAGTATAACTCTGCCAAGCAGGATTTTGCTAAGGCACAAGAGTCTTTAACTGTGTATCTCAAGGGAATATATGAAGCAACTACCTGATTCAATAGGAGGATTAAGATGCAACTCTAAGCAAAGTAATACAGCTCTTGAATCAACAGTGTGGCAGATGGAAGAATGTGTGTTTGCATGCATGTCCCCTTGTCTCTACCACCTAGTGATAGCTACTTAAGAAATACTCTCAGGGCAAGTGTTTGAACTACCAGTTAAGAAGCCAGATTGTGGGGGTATAAGTTTGCTGCTGGGATGCCTACATCCTATGGTGGCTTCTCTTGATTCATGCCCTGGCTCTACTCCAGAACCTAGATTCCTGCTAATGTGTCCTCTGGGAAACAGCTGTTAATATCATGTAGATGGTCTCTGAGACCCGTATGGGAGACAAACTGAGTTCCCAGGTCCTGGTTGGCCTGGTCCAGCTCTGGTTGCAGGCATTTGGGGAGTGAATGGGTAGATGGGATGTCTCTCTCTAGATTTCAGAAAAGAGAGAGAGACAGAGAGAGAGAGAGAGAGAGAGAGAGAGAATTAGAAGAAGAAGAGGAGGAGGAGGAGGAAGAAGAAGAAAGAAAAAGGAGGAGTAGGGAAGGGAGGGAGGGCAGGAGAATAAAAGAATTAAGCAAAGTCAGAATGTACACATCCCCTACTTTGGAGTGTCTAGGTTTGAGGATTGGGTCCCTTCAGATTGATTCTAGTATCTGGCTAAAGCACCCACTGGAGGCAGCAATTTTGGGGCAAGTAGTTGAGTTTCTGCCACACAGGTTCCCAGCTTGAGTTCCCAGCTCTCGGTTACAGCCATCCTTAACTGGCCTATGTAGCAGCATTTGGAGAGTGAACTGGTGGATGGGAGCATTCTCTTTTTTCACTTCCCTCTCTCTGATCTCAAATAAACAAATAAATAAAAATCTAAATTCAGTCTGGCTCATTGAGAATAATACGTCCTTCATTTAAGATGGTCTGAAATAAGAAAAGAAGCATAGGGGAAGCATGGAATGTGGTCAGCACGACTATGTGAGCCACTGGAACCTGTGCCACAGCATGCCCAGGAAGAGAAGCACACACAGTAGTTTGCAGGAAGCCCAGAGGTGGGGGTATCACAAATATAAATATCATTTAATGCTGTGTTAAAACGGAGCTGCATTGCAGGCAACTTTTACTATTTTTGTCAGACTATAAATATATCTTATAGCTATTTCTTGTAACAAAAGAATACACTAACACTTCTTTTTCCTTATTGGTACTGTAAATTTAAGCCCTGCCAATGACTATTCTCACAACAAGAGGAAGTGTAAAGGGCTGCAATTAAAAACAGAATTATTTCATTTAGATATGTCTACAGAGCCAGGTCTTCAAATATTGCTAGAGTTAGGGAAAAAAATCTGATTAAGAAGATTTTCCATCACAGGGGAGTTAAGTGCCTACTCCACCCCCAAAACTACCAAAAAACCCAAAAGATATATAGAATCCAGTTTCTGAAGTGTTACTGTTCATTTCCTCATGTATTTTATCCTTTTAATCCAATGAAGAGAAGGAGGTTTCTGTATGTATTATATAGAAAACAATGTGTATTTCACAGTTGGATTAAGTTATCAATGTTTCTAGATATACACCAAGAAATAGGACTGTTGGGAATTGTACATTTAAGCAAGCAAGTTGTGGCATATTGAACAAATATATCAACGACCAAACCATGTATCAGTTAGAAAATGGAAAGAATTATCCACAGACAGTACCCACTCAGCTAAGTGAAACAGGAGTGGATATAACATTGAAATATTACGGATACTTTTCCAGATACTTCTTACATTATTCCTGCTAAGCAAGCATCCACTCCTAGGTATGAGATCTTTTTCTCCTGCATGTTGTAGACTTGGAAAATGACTGCATTTGTTTGGAAGAGAAATAAAATGGAATGTCAGGTATGAGTGGATGCTAACACAGCATTGGAATAGAACAACAATGGGAATATTTTTAAGTGGCTCCTCACTGAGTTGTCTAGGCCAGTGATTCCAAGCCCAGGGTGATTTTGCCTCCTAGCAGACATCTGACAATATCTTGGAATCATTTCAGGTTGTCATAACTCTGGAATAAGTTGGAGTCCAGTGAATACAGACCATTGACACTGCTATACATAACACCTCACCTCTAGAAGGTTTTTCTCTGGCCCCAAATGTGATTAGTGCTGAGTTTGGCAATCCTGATCTAGACCAATGTTTTGCAAAGGAAAACAATATTTAATTTTGAAAATTTGGCTGTCTGGTCTACCTGAAGAGCAACTTCCTGGAGGTGGAGAATTGGTCTACATTATTAGCTGCAGCTAGAACAATGCCTGGAATACATTAGGCATTCTGGGCAGGTATTAAGATTCTGGTCTGGCCTCTATGGGACAACAAACCCTGTGAAATCAAAGATGAGTTCATTGTTATCCTGAGTCCCAACATGGTCTGAATAACTCAAGATGCTAACACAACGAGCTAGGGTTCAAGGACTAAACCACATCATCTATTTTTCAATAAGGTATATGTAAGGTATATGACAGAAGGCTTTAACATGAATATGCTTAGGGAAAATATGGTACATTAATACATCCATCATCACACATGGTTACCTTCATATGTGTGTGTGTGTGTGTGTGTGTGTGCAGAGAGGAGGGTGTGGGAAGTTCACCTAAGATTTACATTCTTAGCAAATTTCCCGTACATAATATGACATTATTAACTACAGTCTTCATGCCATGGGCAACAGATTTCTAGACTTATTCATCCTACATTACTAGAAATTTGTACCCTCTGATTTACATCTTTCCCTTACTCTGTTTCTATGTAGTCAACAATGTTTAGATTCCTCATATAAGTGAGATCAAGCAGAATTATTCTTTCTGTGCCTGACTTATTTCACTTAGCATAATGTCCTTTATATCCATCCATATTTTCTAATTTTTCAAGGTTGGATAGTACACACAAACACATGTAGGTATATACACACGTGCACACACACAGACACACAAATTATTCACTTCTCTCATGGTGAGTGCTAGAATGAGAAAGCCACAAGATAACATCAGTAGGGTGTTGAGAAAAGGGAAGCCTTGTAAACTGCTGATGGAAATGCAAATTGATCACAGCAATTATGGAAAACAGTAATGAGTTTCCTTAAAAAACTAAAAATTGTACCGTATGTTGCAACAGTTCTTCTAAAGCCCTGACTGGTGCAGCCATTTTGGAGAGTGAACCAGCAGATGGATGATCTATCTCTGTGTTTCTTCCTTTCCCTCTCCCTCTCTGTAACTCTTTCAAATAAATATTTTTTTTAAAAAAGTCATTTAATTCAAAATAGTCAATTACAAACAAGTTTTAAGAGTAAACATATCGCAAGGGAAGAATTTCTTCATCACTGCTGAGTCATTAAACACCATCATTACTTTCACAATATGGAGAAGTTAGGCAGGGACTAGAATAGCAGACAGCAAGCATCTCATCTTAAAGCTATTACAGGCTTGGCTGGAAATTCTAGTTCCTATACTTCTAGGAATTGTTTACTACTCACTCTCCCTTTCACCCCTTGAATTGTCTAATGAAATAAGTTCTAGTGAGACTACTTTTGTTTTGCAAACTCACATCACATTGAAAGAAAAGCAGTCATAAAGCTTGTCATTTATTTCCCCAAGACTACTTATCTGATCAACGTTTGTTGTTTCATATTTAGACTTCACTTGGTTATTTAATTTCTTAACTTTAAATTTACCTGATTAATATTAGCCTTTTTCTTGATATTTTTCTGCTTTTGATTATATGAAACATAAATATACACCTTTTCCTTTTTTATAACCAGTTCAATTACGGAACTAAAATTTCTTGTGGCCATGGCTTTTTGTAGAACATTAAATTATTATTTTTTATAATGTAAATCAGTGAGCAGCAATACAGAAAGAAATCATCTGATCATAATGCTGTCATTAGATTAAGTCATAAAACTCATTTAATTTCAGATAGTTAAAAATCAGTATTAAAGTAAATACTACTTACACCCTACCACTAAGTGCTTCTTAAAACTTATTTCTCAATCTTTGTATAAACCACCTACCTAATAAGATGTTTGGAAAGTCACTGGAGCTAGGAACAGAAGCACAGTTATCATATGAGAACAGAAGCCGGACCTCCATGACTTATATGCACTAAGAAAAAGATTGCAGCCTTTAGGTGCCAGAACCTGTATTACCTGAGTGACATAAGAGCTGGATTGGAGCCATCCATTCTACTCTTTAACAATAATACTAATCACAACTACTTAGTCTTTTTCCATATTTTAATAATTTCATGTATGTTTCTTAAAGACTTATTTTACTTGAAAGAGTTACAGAGAGAAGGAGACAGAGACTGAGAGATCTTCCATCTGCCGGTTCATTCCCCAGATGGCTGCAACGGCAGGAGCTGAGCCAATGCAAAGCCAGCAGATTCTTCTGGGTCTCCCACTTGGGTGCGGGGCCCCAAGCACTTAGGCCATCCTCTTTTGCTTTCCCAGGCCATTAGCAGGGAGGTGGAGTGGAACAGCCTGGACTCGAACCAGCGCCCATATGGGATGCTGAATAAAATAGTTCAGATTTTTGTGTTAATTTTTCTATATATGTTAAAATGTGATCACAAGTTATGCTTTAGACCAGAATATTCCATTCAGTAATTATACTTTCTGTTATATTTCACTATTTCTGTTACAAGTCAGTGTCTCATTTGTTGTGGTTCTGGAATATTTATGGTAGATAATAATTTTCCATATAGTGATTATATGCTGTATAATTTATGTGCCCTTTTCCTTAGTATTCACCTGAGTTATGGCAAGCTTTTTTCTATGTCATTAATTAATTAGTTGTGTCTCTCTGTTTTAGTTGTGTTGGAAATTTTAAATATATTAGCAAACTTTTACATTTGCTCTGATGGTTCTCAGGTTTCTCTATATTTACACTTAAAATATATCGTTTTTTGTCCATGTATTGACTTTATATTTCAGTTCTGAAGTCTTGATTTAATAGATTTAGCAAATCTTTCTCTTATGGGGAGCTCTATTAGGAAATTTTCTTCTGTTTCTTGGACTTGATTTGAATCTTCATCTGACATGAGATGTTCTGTTTCTTCCTATCTTGTACCGCTGATGCTGGTATATTTACATGTCTGCCATTCTTTTTTCTATATTTTCCTCATGGTCCAAGTAGAAAGAGCTATCAAAGACATCTAAGTGCTCTGTGGATGGGGACTTGCTCATTATCCCTTTCAAAAAGTCTCTAACTCATGGTCTTCTTGCCCTTCCATCCACAGTTCCAGTCTAAGCATTTTGTTTTCTATTTTTTCTCTGTAGCATCACTATTTTAGGGCAATACAGAATACAGTTCATCTTTGGTTCTATGCCATGTTTTACTGATTTTTTTCCTTAAGTCAGATTACACAAGAGCACCACAAAAAGTTCATGGAAAAATGGAATTAGTAAAGTCTGCAATCAGAAGACTGAAAGAATTGACAGACTAATAAAGGCACCATCTTTGAGACATCAGTAGCCTATAATAAATGGGTTAATGTATTTAACAACAACAACAGAAAGAGATGCTTAGTTTGGTGCAAAAATTTTTGAAAGGTAGGCACAGCTTTTTCATAATATGCATTTCCATACTTTTTGTGTATGCTTACACTGTACATGCCCTTGTTTTTAATTTTCTCACTTCATGTTATATCTTTTTTTAAAGATTATTTACTGAGAGGCAGAATTACAGAGAGAGAGAGAGAGAGAGAGAGAGAGAGAGAGAGAAGTCTTCCATCCGCTGGTTCATTCCCCAAATGGCCAAATTGCAGAGCCGGGCCAATCCAAGCTAGGATCCAGGGGCTTATTCCAGGTCTTCCATGTGGGTGCAGGGGCTCAAGCTCAAGTGGGTCATCGACCACTGCTTTCCCAGGCCATTAGCAGGGAGCTGGATCAGAAGTGGAGCAGCGTGGACTCAAACTGGCACCCATATGGGATGTCGGCACCACAGGCAGAGGTTTAACCTACTATGCACAGTGCTGGCACCATCATATTATGTATTTTGAAAATCATTTCATATCGGTACATTTACATCTACATCTTTTTTGATAATGAACTGTACACAAATTTAGTAAATATGTGCAGATATTAAAGTTGTTTATAAAGGGATGTAAGGATTTTCATAAGCATACATAATAAAAATTACTAGAAAATGCAAATTCAAAACTAATGGCTGCAAACAAGCAAAAAACCCAGAATGTGTGTATATAATTAAGAATTATATAGACAAATTAGGAATGAATGATCTAGTTACACCATTATCTCAATTATCTTAATTTTTTTTTAATTTGAGAGAGTTACATAGAGAGAGGGGGAGATAGAGAAAGGTATTCCATTTGCTGGTTCACTCGCAAAATGGCTGAAATGGTGGAGGCAGGGCCAATCTGAAACCAGGAGTTAGGAGCGTCCTCTGGGTCTCCCACACAGTCCAGGGGCCCAAGCACTTGGACCATCTTCCACTACTCTTCCAGACTATACGCAGAAAGCTGAATCACGACATGAACCAGTGCCCATAGGGGATGCTGACGCTGCAGGCAAAGGCTTCGCCTATCACGCTATAGAACCGGCCCCAGTTATCTTAACTCTTAAAATATATCTTTAGTTATACCATATTAATTATTATTTTCTGACAAAGATTATTCAGTGTTTTCAATTTAAAAATGTATTAACATTTTTCTAATGTCTATTTTATTGTTATTAACAGTGCCAGCAGTACTTATATAAATGTATTATCATTTATATTTTATTTTATATAAATAATAGCTTAATTGATATTGTAGAATACTTGTTATGGCTCCCTTGGCATAAATTTATTGGTTGGTCTAATATAGTTTTTTTCAACTACATCATTTCTCTGCATATATATGCAAACAAATAGGTCCTCTAATAAGCCTATCCATTATAAATGTGTATTTGCTTACCAACCCTTTAATAATGATTACCATCATGGATTTTGCAATCTTGAGGGTATAAAGAAAGCATATAATTCATCAGTAAAATTCTATTGATAATAAAACAGAAATTGCATCACCATGACTTTAATCATGACTTTAATCATCTTTAGTATTAAAATCAAATTAAAATTAAAAAAAAAAAAACCCTGTAATTTCAGGGATGGCACTGTGGTATGGTGGGTAAAGCTGCCACCTGCAGTGCTGGCATCCTATATGAGTGCCTGTTTGAGTCCTGGCTGCTCCACTTCAGATCCAGCTCGCTGCTAATGACCTGGGAAAGCAGTGGAAGATGACTTGGGCCCCTGCACCCATGTGGCAGACCCGGAGGAAGCTCCTGTCTCCTGGCTTCAGATAGGCCCAGCTTCAGCCGTTGTGGCCATCTGGGGAATGAACAAGTAGATGGAAGAACTCTCTCTCTCTGTATTTCTCTCTGTAACTCTGCCTTCAAATAAGTAAATCTTTAAAAGAAAGAAAGAAAAGCTGTAATTTTAAAGACAATTTGCTTATTAGTTGGGCCACACATTGTCACACAGATGGTTCCCTTTTAGTGGATGGTCATCACATAGTTTTGTTCCTCATTTTTTTTTATCTCACAAATGATCAATGTGTAAGTCTTGGGTACTAATCAAAACAAATAATGGCATCATATTTCCCCACAATTCAGTAAAACCTTTGATGAATAGTGGTAGCATTTGGTACATCATTCAAAGAATCCTCTTATCTAACAGGTGTTCCCTCCAGATTTCAGATTTTCCTTTTTATTTATTTATTTATTTATTTGACAAGTAGAGTTAGACAGTGAGTGAGAGAGACAGAAAGAAAGGTCTTCCTTCCATTGGTTCAGCCCCCAAATGGCTGCTACAGCCAGAGCTACGCTGATCTGAAGCCAGGAGCCAGGTACTTCTTCCTGGTCTCCCACATGGGTGCAGGTGCCCAAGCACATGGGCCATCCTCCACTGCCTTCCCAGGCTACAGCAGAGAGCTGGCTTGGAAGAGAAGCAATGAACCGGGACTAGAACCCGGTGCCCATATGGGATGCTGGTGCCGCAGGCAGAGGATTAACCAAGAGAGCCATGGCACTGGCCCCCAAATTTCAGATTTTCTAAGCATGGCTATGAATAGTGTGAACTCGATGTTTTCTTTCACCATTATTAACTTTATTATATTTCATTCTACCTCAGAAAATGTTCAGTCACAAGGGGTCCATCAATCTGGGGTGGTCTCAACTCATCAGCCTCAAACAGGAGTTGCTTTATTTACTTGTGACAAGTAAAGATGACTGTGGGAAGGCCGGCGCCGCGGCTCACTAGGCTAATCCTCCGCCTAGCGGCGCCGGCACACCGGGTTCTAGTCCCGGTCGGGGCGCCGGATTCTGTCCCGGTTGCCCCTCTTCCAGGCCAGCTCTCTGCTGTGGCCAGGGAGTGCAGTGGAGGATGGCCCAGGTGCTTGGGCCCTGCACCCCATGGGAGACCAGGAAAAGCACCTGGCTCCTGGCTCCTGCCACCGGATCGGCGCGGTGCGCCGGCCGCAGCGCGCCGGCCGCGGCGGCCATTGGAGGGTGAACCAACGGCAAAAGGAAGACCTTTCTGTCTGTCTCTCTCTCTCACTGTCCACTCTGCCTGTCAAAAAAAAAAAAAAAAAAAAAAAGATGACTGTGGGAAGGAATATTTCCCAAAGAAATTATACCGGTGTTGGAGTACAGAAGGTGAATTCTGTGTTGGAATGCTGTGTCAAGTCCCAGGCGCTCTGCTTCTGATCCAGCTCCCTGCTAATGTGCTTGGGAGGTGAATGGAATATAGTTCAAGTACTTGGGCCCCTGCCAGTCATGTGGGAAACTCTGATGGAGCTCTGGGCTCCTGACTTCAACCTGGCTTAACCCCAAGGTAGGTAGTGAACCAGGAGATAGAAAATCCTGCTGCCTTTTCTACTTCTGTCTCTGACACTACACCTTTCATATAAATGAATCTTGCTGATGTATTTACTGAAAATACTCCATAATTCATCTGTTTTCTCACTACAACTTAACCTTCACAGGACATTTCTGAATCTTTCATACGTAACTGTCTTTCTCTTCCATCTCACCTCTTTCTTTTTCCTTCTCACATTCCTTTTTTATACTTAATGTGTGCATACTCATCAGATTTCCTTAAGGTAGTGATTTTGGTTCATTACATGCAGGAAAGGGGGAATGATAAACTTTTAATTAATATTGTAAAAAATAAATTATATATGTTACCTATCTAGGTAGTGTTCGAAAGTTCAAATTCCCAAAAATCTATTAATCTTACATGACCTCCTATTTCATATCTCATTATCAAGAAGCACCATTTACAACAAACACAAACCAAAACAATAGCACTTGTCATATGATTATTTTTAAATTTAATTTCCTGTATTTGTTTCTAAAATTTTAAGTGCACAGCTGTTTAATTATAGTAGAAAATAAGTATATGCATATAAAACTCAGACAGCATAGGAGAATACACACATTTAACTTGTTTTAGATGATAACAGACAAGAAATATACAGGTGACCTACAAATGACTTATATTTTCAAAGTTTACTCATACACTGCAGATTCCACATACAATGAGTATCTCTGTGTAGAGATTTGAAACATTTGAATATAAAGCAAAATGCATCCTTCTTATATTTAAGTGACAGCCCCATGGAGATAGTGATATGCACTGAAAACAAAGGAAATCAGTCAGAAAAAAGGAAAAAGTAGGTCTGATTTAGAAATATGGAAGCTCTAAATTAGCAACAGTTAAGCTCATAGAGGCTTGCACTAAATTGAAGACAAGTGAGGAGAACCCTTTCAAAGGCCCCCATTCGTATCCACAGTTCTATGATATCAACGTTGGGAATGAGAAGTGAATTCTACAGTCAAGTACATCAATTCTGTATGGAGGGAACCAGAGATGACCAAAAGTAAATTTAAAAAAAAAAAAAACACTCTAACCTGAGGTAAGAGGAACTTATTATACTTCCTCAAAGTTCCATTTATCATTTAATAGATACACACACACACACACACACACACACATGCGTGCACACACACAGGCATATCTCTCCAGGAAAAGACAGTCAAGGTAAGGAACAGGTATCAGAAATTACATTGAAGCCAAAACCTAAATATAACTTTTTTTTCAGAAACAGACTTGATATCAAAATATAAACAAGGCATGCGGACTCTAATGCCTTGGTATCAACTGCCTAGCTTTACTTGCTCTGTTTCTGTGGGAACTAATTATGTGCTAACTCTCTATTGTCCCTAGTCATTTCTCCTATTAATAATTTCACTCTTGTCCACCATGGACAACCATACATTCTAATGTGGCTTATCATGTGTTAACTAACATATTTAACTTATTATTATTATTGTTTTTTTTTAAATTTGTTTATTTATTTATTTTAAAGGCTGAGTCACAGAGAGGCAGGAGCAGAGATGGAGAGAAAGGTCTTCCATCTGCTGGTTCACTCCCCAGATGGCTGCAATGGTCAGAGCTGGGCTGTTCGGAAGCCAGGAGCCAGGAGCTTCCTCCACGTCTCCCACTTGGGTGCAAGGGCCCAAGAACCTGGGCAATCTACTGTTTACCCAGGCCATAGCAGAGAGCTGGATTGGAAGTGGAGCAGCCGGGACTTGAACTGGTGCCCATATGGGATGGCAGGACAGCAGGTGGTGGCTTTACCTGCTGTGCCACAGTGCTGGCCCCAATTTATTACTTACATGTATTTTAATCACTTTGTTCCCAATGTGGAAACCTTTAATCAATTTTCTATCAGTAATATCCCTGTTTCATTTAAATACTCAGATTTCCAGGACCACATTCCTCCCATGGTAAGGAGAAAAACATTTTGTTAACTAACTTCTGTTGTAGTTGAAATTTTCATTCTCCTCAGATCTCAAGTGTCTCACTTCCTTGCAGTACAAGAGAGATTCTAGTTCCACCAAAATGCTAATGACATTAGCATTTTTAAAACAATGTTTTTAAAACAAGAACATAGTCTTTGGAATTAAGCCACTTTTGTTCAACTCTCATCTCTGTTGTCTAGTAGATGTGTGTTTAATTCCATCATTTTACCTCAATCAGACCTTTCTGCACCCTTACCTAGAGAGCAAGAATAAAGTTAATAACAGCTTAGGAACTTGGCAAAGATTGTACAGAATATACATTTAGTACCTACTAGAAACCTTTGCACATAATATGAACCTTAGGGATCTTAGAAATTTGACTTGTCCCGGCCGGCGCCGAGGCTCACTAGGCTAATCCTCCGCCTAGTGGCACCGGCACACCGGGTTCTAGTCCCGGTCGGGGCGCCGGATTCTGTCCCGGTTGCCCCTCTTCCAGGCCAGCTCTCTGCTGTGGCCAGGGAGTGCAGTGGAGGATGGCCCAGGTGCTTGGGCCCTGCACCCCATGGGAGACCAGGAAAAGCACCTGGCTCCTGGCTCCTGCCATCGGATCAGTGCGGTGTGCTGGCCACAGCGCGCCAGCCACGGCGGCCATTGGAGGGTGAACCAACGGCGAAAGGAAGACCTTTCTCTCTGTCTCTCTCTCTCCCTGTCCACTCTGCCTGTCAAAAAATAAAAAATAAAAATAAATAAAAAAAATAAAAAAACAAATAAGTTTTTTTTTAAAAAAAAGAAATTTGACCTGTCCCTTTCACTTAAAAAATATTATAATAAGACAAATAATCTGGAAATACCTTAAAGTTTTTACACTGGAATATAGTCTGTAAATTTCATAAAAGTATTTGTTCTAGTTTCTTATGAATGCATATTTTTAAAAAACTGTATTAATATCAGGAGAACAAGTTTTATGTATCTCATAGATACAATTCAAAGAAGATAACCATACTTCCCTTCCTGAATCCCTCTCCTTCCTTCATTTCTTTTTCCTTTATTTTTTGCAAAAACATAATTTCAAACCACTCTATAATCATGGGCTTAAGGCACTACTAACCATGAAACTCAACAAGTAAAAAGTACAAAGACCACAGTTTCACAGGAGTATAAACAAGGAATAAATGCAGCGATCAAATCACAAGGTGTCTATTTCATCCCTATATATTTTGTGTATCCTACATTAACTACCACATATCAGAGAAAACAGAATGCAGAATTTTATTTATACCTGTTGGGATACTTAAAACCCAGCACAAAGAAAAAACTCAATAAAAATTTAATGAGAATGACATCTGTTATGATGTAACACCACTAACAAAATTGGGGCTGCATAATTACCCCTGTTGAAAAAGATACTGTTTATTGGGGTTTACTAGGATTACAATTTGAGAAACACAAAATGCAAGCAGCCATAAAATATTGTTCCAGTGTTTCACAAGATGATAGGTGTTTTTATCTTTAAGCTGCAATGGAGTTGTTACTTGTAACTCTTGTTTGTCAACAATTGTGATTGATGAAACAAGGGTTTTCACAAAAGTGACTGGGCACAGTCTCTGGAGGCAAGGGGAATGACCTTAAAAACTGTTGCAAATGCTAATGAAATTCATTACTGAAATTGCAGTTTGGCCCCATTCACAGGGTCAGCAGGCATATAGGTGGGTTTATGCAGACAGCTCAGTTTAAGCTTGACCTCAGGAGTTCAATTCTGATGGTATAATAAGTCTGTTTAACAATGGTCTCGCAATTCGCATTTTTAAGAGATTTATTTTTATTTATTTGAGAGAAGGAGAGAACAAGAGCGAAAGAGAGAGAGAGAGAAAGATCTTTCATCAGCTGGTTCACCACCCAGTTAGGTGGGTGGGCCAGGCAGAAGCTAAGAGCCAAGAGTTTCTTCCAGGTCTCCCACATGGTTGAAATGGCCCAAGGACTTGGGCCATCTTCTGCTTCTTTCCAAGGTACATTAACAGGGAGCTGGATTGATAGTGGAGCAGCCAGGACCTGGACTGGTGCCCATATGGGAGGCCAGTGTTGTAGGTGGCAGCTTTTCCTGCTACACCACAACACCAATCCCCCAATTTCAATTTAAGTGACACCCCACAATGATTATCTTCCTCGATATTACCTTGATATGACAAATGTGTTTCTAAACCAATGAGCTAAATTGTGGATTCTAACAGCTTAACACATAGCAGTATATCTGACAGTAGCATCTTGCCAAAGAGCACGTTAAGTTCTCAAAATATTGGCTCTCAGAAGATAAGTCCAATTGACATCTTGGATAAGCCAAACACTGAGAAAATGTTTTTTTTTTTTTTTTAAAAATGTTAAAATAAATCTCAAATTTTACCAAAAAATTTTGGGTTAGAAAGGAAAGACAATTCAGCCTGACATAATTCTAAATTACAGCTAATAGAATGGCAGTTTTTTGACTTATCTAGTTTGTGGTATAACACAAGTTCAGTTTTAAAAAGTTTGAGTATAGGGGGCAGTGCTGTGGCATGATAGGCTAAGCCTCCGCCTACGGCGCCAGTATCCCATGTGGGCGCTGGGTCATGTCCTGGCTACTCCTCTTCAGATCCAATTCCCTGCTAATGGCCTGGGAAAGAAGCAGAGGATGGCCCGTGTGCTTGGACCCCTGAACCCGTGTAGGAGACCTGGAAAAAGCTCTTGGCTCCTGTCTTTGGCTCGGCCCACCTCTTCTGTTGTGGTCATTTGGGGAGTGAACCAGCACATGGAAGACCTTTCTCTGTCTTTCCCTCTCTGTAACTCTGTCTCTCAAATAAATAAAATACATATTAAAAAATAAATTTGTGTGTCATCATGGGGGTATGGAACAGAAATTAGGATGTTGTTTGGGATACCTGCATCTTATATATGGGTTCAAGTCTCAGCCCTGCTTCCAATTCCAGCTTTCTGATAATACAGATCCTGGGATGGATCAGATGGTAGTCCCAAGTTCTAGGATCTCTGCCATGCACATGGGAGAAACAGATTGAATTCTAGCCTGCTAGCTTTTGACAAGCCCAGTCCTAAGTGTTGCAGGCATTTAGGAAAGTGGACCAACAGACGGAAAACTTCTGTCTCTAACTTTTATATATATGACATATATTTCTAACATTTATATATATGACACTATGTATTCCTAGAGTTGATATAAATCTTTACTGGAACTTTTTTTCTCCCAGTAATAAGCAGAGGTTATGGAAATATATTATTTGAATAAGAGACCATGATACCCATTGAAGTGAAATGGACACTATGAGAGACAATGACATGATCAGCCCTTGTCTAGACTGTTGAGGAACAACTTACTATTTTATTCCTTTTAGTATTTTTGTTGTTGTTGTTGTTGTTGTTGCTCTGTTTGTTCTACATAAGACCACTGGTTGAACTCTGTAATCAATGCATAATCATTCTTAGGCGTTTAACAGAAAAGTGATCTCTGTTAAACATAGGAGTGGGAATAAGAGAGGGAGGAGATATATAGGTTGGCACATGCTCACTCGGACTTACCTCCAATGGTGGAACTAGAAATGTGCCAGGGGATTTCAACTCAGTCTTACCAAGGAGGCAGGTACCAATGCCAGTGCACTTGGTAAAGTGATAAGTATAAATACACAACCGATCAAAAAGATATGGTATGTGTCGATGAGATTTCACAAATAAGACCAGTGTAAGCAAATAATGAAGGATAGAATTAAAAGGGAGAGAAATCCAGTCATTTACAACAAAATGGAGGAATCTGGAACACATCATGCTGAGTGAAATAAGCCAGTCCCAAAGGGACAAATACCATATGTTCTCCCTGATCGGGGATGACTGACTGAACACCAAGAGGGAAACCTGTTGGAGTGAGGTGGACACTATGGGAAATGGTGGCTTGATCAGCATAGCCCTGACTGTTAATGAACAACTAAATACATTATCCCTCTTAGTAGTTTTTTTTATCTGTTCTACTTAATATGACTGGTTTAGATCTGTAATTGATGCACAGTTATTCTTAAGTGTTGAAAATTAACTGAAATGTGATCCCTGTTGAACATGGTGGTGGGAATGGGAGAGGGAAGAGATGTATAATTTGGGACATGCTCAGGCTAACTTGCCCCAAGTGGTGGAGTTGGAAGCATACCAGGGGATTCCAATTCAATCCCATCGAGGTGGCATGTACCAATGCCATCTCACTGTTCCAGGTGATCAGTTTCAGTTCACAGTTGGTCATGGTGAAGGGACTGGGAGTCAAAGGGAGCACATAGACAAGTCTAGTACCTGCTAACGCTAACTGATGGAGTAAATAAAGGGGAGAGTGATCCAACATGGGAAGTGAGATACTCAGCAGACTCATAGAATGGCGGATGTCCTAAACAGCACTCTGGCCTCAGAATCAGCCCTAAAGGCATTCGGAGCTGGCTGAAAAGCTCATAAAAAAAAAAAAGGGAGAGAATGATCCTGCGGGGGAAACAGGACACACAGCAGACTCAGAATGGCAGCACTCCTGCCTCAGAATCAACCCTTGGGACATTCGGATCTGGCTAAAAGGTCCATGAGAGTCTCACAGGCATGGAAAGCCACGACACGGTGGTAAAAAACAATCTAACTGAAAGATCCTGGTGAACAAGGCCTGTTCTCTGAAGGGAGGAAGGAACCTCCACTGTGATAGGGCCTTGACTAAACAAATTCAGAGTCGGTGAACTCAAGTGGCTTCCATAGCCTAGACAGCTCATAGCAAGAGTCTCTGGTGATTGCTGACGTCATAAATAAGAGTGCCAATTGTTAAATCAACAATGGGAGTCACTGGGTACATGCTCCCCATGTAGGATCTCTGTCCTTAATGTGTTCTACTATGAAACTTAAAAAACAACACTACTAGTCGAACAATACCCTATACCTTGTGCGGTTGTGTGAGGGCAGCCTGTTGAAATCCTTGCTTAGTATATACTAAGTTGATCTTCAGTATATGAAGGTAATTGAAAATGAAACTCGATGAAGGGTGGGATGGGAGAGGGAGTGGGAGAGGGGAGGGCCACGGGAGGGAGGGAGGTTTGGGGGGAAGCCACAACAATACAAAAGTTGTACTTTGTAAATTCACATTTATTAAATAAAAAAATAACTATATAACAAACAAAAAAGAAAAAAAAGAACTTAATACTTTACCCTTTTAGTATTTTTTTATGTTCTACTTAAAACTATTGGTTGAACTCTGTAATTAATACACAATTACTCTTAGGTGTTTAATTAATGCTATAACTAGTACTCAAAAGGTATTTTACACTTTGTGTTTCTGTGTGGGTGCAAACTGTTGAAATCTTTACTTAATATGTGCTAAATTGATCCTCTGTATATAAAGATAATTGAAAATTAATCTTGATGTGAATGGAAGAGGAGAGCGAGTGGGAGAGGGGAGTGTTGTGGGTTGGAGGGAAGTTATGGGGGGGAAGCTATTATAATCCATAAGCTGTACTTTGGAAATTTATGCTTATTAACTAAAATAAAATATAAATAAAAAACTAAAAAAAAAAGAATTTTTTGCACAGTGCAACATGGTTTATTCCTTCCTCAATGGCATCTATAAGAAATGGCAGCACACTATTGAAAGAAAACCTGTTGTAGCCATTAGTTGAATTCATCACTGAGCAAAGCTTAGTTGATTGAAATTGATCCATTTGCAATTAAGAGTATAATTTACATCTTCTAAATTGATAAGCTAAAAATGATCTGGCTTGTAAAATATGACTGAATTAAGACATAATTCAAGCTGCATGCTCTGCATTATGAACTATCTCCTGATCTCTTGCACACTCACTAGTCTTGCTGCAGGCCAGTATAATTAAAGTGTCTGAACTTGAATTCTGGATCCACTACTTATGAACTGTGTGACCTGAGGCAAGTTATTTCATCTCACTTTGCCTCCATGTCTTCACTAATTTAGTGGAAGCAGTTACAACATTTTGTAAAATTGAGTGATAACTAAAATGCTCAGAATAGCATGTAGTATAACAGGCAGATATTAATTGGTTATATTTAGTATATGCCATATTATATATAATAATACACATATACTATTCTTAATTATCACAATAATAAAAGCTACCTAAATTCTTCAAATCATGCA
Organism: Oryctolagus cuniculus; assembly: GCF_051225735.1. Lineage (NCBI taxonomy): Eukaryota > Metazoa > Chordata > Mammalia > Lagomorpha > Leporidae > Oryctolagus > Oryctolagus cuniculus. The sequence continues at coordinate 172,466,121 of NC_142868.1, read as the reverse complement.
GTTGCTACCTTCTTCCATAAAAGGTATTCTGACATCTCTGACCCAAAACAGCTTTCTCACTGAAATTCTCATGCAGTTTATAGGCCATATCAAATACTATTATTATTTGATATTAATATTAATAATTAAAATTAATAAGATTGTATTGTTCTGTGTTTAAGAACTAAATATTTCCAATCTAAAATATTGCATAATCCTTTAGAAAAGAGACAATGGGGGGCCTCCAAAATGGTGTCTTAGCAACAGGATGATCCGAGGCACATAGGGTAAAATACATAATTAAAAGGGAGAGAAGTTACACACAGGAGATAGAACCATGGAAAATTTACAATGGGAAACCCAGGAAGCCAACACAGACTGGGCAGGTCCATGCTGAAAGAACAAATAAGGAGGAGAAACAAAGGAGATGCAGGAGATGCACACTCTTGGAGCAAATGGTGCCAGCCCCCAGCAGAGCAGGTTAGATGGGGAATTGGGGGTTCGTGGAGCTGTGAGTAGCAGTGGGAGGGGGGATAAGGTGAACTGCTTTTGAAGTTCCATGTGGAAAAAAGAGAAGCAGAGCGATGAGGTACTCCCTGGTCCACCTCCCTCCCCCGCCTCCCCATCCTGACCTGCAGCCTGCCAAGAGAAGCCATCTTGAATGCTTACATTCTCAAACGTAGGCCTTGGCCTCCAGAGCACATATCCATCAACTGTGTGAGCCACCCCACACACCCCCACTCAGTAACAAGGTCCACAACATCTCAGACGAACCTCTTCTCTACTATGCAAACCGTGCAGCAGGGAAACTCAAGCCCATTCCATCGATCATTGAAAAGTGAGCAAGGTCTCAGTAGGCAGGGCTGAGTGCACCAAAGCTCATTCCCACCTCCACCACAATTGACAAGTGAGCAGGGCTTCAGTAGATGGTGCCCTGTGCTTCCTTTTGAAATGCATAAACACATAGCAGCTCATAACAGATAAATCTCACAAGAGAACTTCTTCAGATAAATTTATGTGTGTGTGTATATTATATAAGTATACGTGTGTCTGTGCAGATATGTCAAAAAACAAAGCAAAAACCCAAAATAAGAATAAAGAAGACAACATGAGTCCCCAAAAGGAACACTAAACTCTTCAATAATAGAAGCTGGAGATGAAGAGATTGAGGATATGCCTGAAATGGAATACAGACAATTAATCGTCAGATTACTTAGAAGCAACCATAAGCAAATTCACGATCTAAATGAAAAGTGCTTCCAAGAAATTGAGATATTAAAGAGAAGTCAGAATGAAATACCAGAAATGAAGAATTCATTAGATCAAATAAAAATACAGTAGAAAAACTTAACAGCAGAATAAGTGAGATGGAAGAAAGGATATCATAACCAGAAGACAAAGTTCTGGAAACATTAGAGTCAGACCATAAAACAGAAGAAAATATCAGGAAAAACATGGTTGGAGATTTACAAGATACTATCAAGCAACTCAACCTATAGATCCTAGCAGTTCCAAAAGGTGTGGAAAGATAGAAAGGTTTGGAAGGCCTTCTTAATGAAATAATAACAGAAAACTTCTCCAATCTGGATAAAGAAAGAGACATCCAAGTGCAGGAGGTACACAGAACTCTCAATAAATATGACCAGAAAAGGTCTTCATCATGTGATATTGTGGTAAAACTCTCCACAGTAAAACATAAAGAGAAGATCTTAAAAATGCATGAGGAGGCTGGCGCCATGGCTCACTTGGCTAATCCTCTGCCTGTGGCGCCAGCACCCTGGGTTCTAATCATGGTTGAGGTGCCAGGTATTAGTCCTGGTTGCTCCTTTTCCAGTCCAGCTCTCTGCTGTGGCCCAGGAGGGCAGAGGAGGATGGCCCAAGTGCTTGGGTGCCTGCACCCGCATGAGAGACTGGGAGGAAGTACCTGGCTCCTGGCTTCAGATTGGCACAGCACTGGCCGTGGTGGCCATTAGGAGAGTGAACCAACAGAAGGAAGACCTTTCTCTCTATCTCTCACTGTATCTCTCTCTCTCTCTATCTCTCTGTCTCTCTCACTGTCTAACTCTGCTTGGCAAAAAATAAAAAAACAAAAATAAAAAAAATGCATGAGGAAATCATCAAACCACTTTTAAGGAAAATCCAATTAGATCCACTCTGGACTTCTCATCAGAAATCCTACAGGCAAAGAGAAATGCAAGATATATCCCAAGTCTTAAGAGAAAAAGACTGTCAACCCAGAATACTGTACCCTGCAAGACCCTCATTTATGAATAAAGGAGAAATAAAGATCTTTCAGAACAAATAGAAACTCAAAGAATTCATAATTACTCACTCTGCCCTACAAAAGTTGCTCAATGATGTGCTATACACAGAAACAGGAACATCATTATGAGAGAAGATGAATACAGGAAATGACCCAGTAAAATCAGAAAGGAAACTCAAAAAGCGAAATTATGACTGTCTTTGGAAACATGACAGCAAAAAGTTGGTACTTAGCAATAGTCACCCTGCATGTAAATGGTCTGAACTCCCCAGTTAAAAGACATAGACTGGCTTAACTGATTAAAAAAGGAAATCTATATATCTTCTGCCTTCAAGAAACACATCTTGCCAACAAAGATTCACACAGACTGAAAGTGAAAGAATGGAAAAAGATAATTCATGCCAACAGAAACCTAAAATGAGCTGATGTAGAGCCATCCTAATATCAGACAAAATAGATTTTAACACAAAAACTATTAAAAGAGACAATGAAGGGCACTATATAATGATTAAAGGATTAATTCAATAGGAATGTGACTATTATAAATGTATATGCACCTAGTTACTGGGCACATGGCTATCTAAAAGAAATATTAATGGATTTAATGGTAGAGATACACTCAAATACAATGGTAATGGGGGAGTTCAATATCTCTCTGTCAGCATTAGACAGATTAACAAGACATAAAATCAACAAAGAAGTAATATTTAATTGACACTATAGACCAAAGAGATCTAGCAGATATATAAGCCTTCCACCCAACAACCACAAAATATACATTTTTCTCCCCAGGACATGAAACTTGCTCTAGGACTGACCACAGTTGAGGCCATAAAGCAAGTTTTCAGTAAATTTAAAAAAATCAAAATCATACTATGCTTCTTCTTGGACCATAAAGCAATTAAACTTGAAATCAGGAACTAAGGAACCTTTAGAACATATGCAAACACATGGAGACTGAACAACATGCTCCAGAATGAATAGTGGGTCATAGAAGAAATCAAAAGAGAAATCAAAAAATTTCTGGAAACACATGAAGACAATAATACAACATATCAAAACTTATGGGAAACAGCAAAAGCAGTGTTAAGAGGGAAGTTTATAGCAATTTCTGCCTACACCAAGAAATTGGAAAGGCACCAAATAAATGAGCTATCAATGCACCTCAAGGGTCTACAAAAACAACAACAAACCAAACCCAAAACTAGTAGGAGAAAAGAAATAATTAAAATTATAGAAGAAATCAACACAACTTGAACCAAAAAATACAAAAGATCAGCAAAATGAAGAGCTGTTTTTTTTTAAATTAACAAAAAATGACACACCATTAGCCCAACTAACCAAAAAAAAGGAGAGAGAAGACCCAAATTAATCAAATAAAAAATGAAACTGGGAAACCTAGAAGAAATGGATAGATTTCTGGACACATACAGCTTACCTAAACTGAGCCATGAAGATATAAAAAATCTAAACACACCATTTACCAAGAAAGAAATCATATCAGTAATAAAGACTCTTCTAAGAAAGAAAAGCCCAGGACTCTACAGCTTCACAGCTCAATTCTACCAGACATTTAAAGAAGAACTAACTCCACTTCTTCTCAAGCTACTCAAAAAAATTGAAAGAAAAGGAATCCTCCCAAACTATTTCTATGAAGCAAACATCACCTTAATTCCTAAACCTGGAAAAGATGCAACAGAGAACTACAGACCAATTTCTCTGATGAACATATATGCAAAAATTCTCAACAAAATTCTGGCCAATGGAATCTAATAACACATCAGAAAAATTATCTGCCCAGTCCAAGTGGAATTTATCCCTTGTATGCAGGGATGGTTTAACATTCACAAATCAATCAAAGTGATACCTCATATCAACATACTGAAGAACAAAAACCATATGATTATTTCAATAGATATAGAGAAAGTGTTTAATAAAATAGGACAGCCTTTCAAGATGAAAACTCTGAGCAAATTGGGTTTAGAAGGAACATTCCTCAACACACTCAAGACAATTTATAACAAACCCAGGGCCAGCATTCTATTGAATGGGGAAAAGTTAGAGGCATTCCCACTGAGATCTGGAACCAGACAAGGATGCCCACTCTCACCACTGCTATTCAAAATAATCCTAGAAGTTCTAGCCAAAGCCATTAGAAAAGAAAAAGAAATTAAAGGGATTCAAATTGGGAAAGAATAAGTCAAACTATCCCTATTTGTAAATGACCTGATCCAATATATAAAGGGAATCCAAAAAACTCCACCAAGAGACTATTGCAACTCAGAGGAGTGGAAGAGTAGCAGGATATAAAATCAACACACAAAGAACAACATCCTTTGTATACATACAATGCCACTGCTGAGAGAAAACTTCTAAAAACAATCCCATTCATAACAGCTACAAAAAAATCAAATACCTAGGAATAAATTTAACAAAAGAAGTCAAAGATCATTATGATAAGAATTAAAAAACACGAAAGAAGAAAATATAAGACATTAGAAATGGGAAAAACTTCCATGTTCATGGATTGGAAGAATCAATATCATCAAAATGTCCATTCTTTGGAGGGCAATTTAAAGATTCCATACAATACTAATTAAAATACCAAAGGCATTCTTTTCATATCTATAAAAAATGATGCTGAAATTCAGTTGGAAATGCAAGAGACCTCAAATAGCTAAAACAATCCTTCACCCATAAAAACAAAGCTGGAGACATTACAATACCAGATTTCAACACATATTACAAGGCAGTTGGAACTGGAAGAAAAACAGATGGATAGATCCATGGAACAGAATAAAAATGCTAGAAATTAATCGAAACATGCATAACCAACTTATATTTGACCAAGGAACTAAAATCAATCCCTGGAGCAAGGACAGTCTCTTCAACAACTGGTGCTGGGAAAACTGGATTACTTTACTTAACATAGAATTAATCACATGTGTATAAAGTCATTGAGAAATAGATCATGGGAAAAATGAGTTGGAATAAGAGGGAGGAGGAAGTTTGTAACTGTAAATCTTTATAGTTTTTCATACATGCCTACGGACTTACTTCTAAGTGTACAGTTTAGACTCTTCCCATGGGACCCCAAATCCCATTAAGCTGAGTGGTAAAAAAACCATCTGCAGTGTAAAAGTAACCAAATTAAGTGATAAAGTGAGCAGACAGAACTTAGTGTTAAAGGGATTATATAAATATGATCCAGTGTCCAGTAATACAACAAATATAAATAAAAAGGAGACAATGCTCCAATATGGGAAGCAGTCCACAAAGCAGATTCATAGAATGTCAATCACTTTAAATAGCACTCTGGTCTCAGAATCAGCCCTTAAGGCATTCTGGTCTGGCTGAAAAGCCCATGAGAGCATTTCAGGAATGGAAAGCCAAGACATGTGGCAAAAAAAAGTGTCCCACATGAAAGATCTCCATGAGAGATGGAAAGACGGGGAAAGACGGGGCCATCAAAGATGGATGTACTTTTCTCTGAAGGGAGGAGAGAACTTTTGCATTGCCTTTGGCCTTGTCTAAATACTGATGGAGACTGTGATCTCAAAAGGCTTCCACAGCCTGGACAACTCATGTCAAGAGCTTTAGGTGATCACTGATATACATAAGAGTGTTAATTATTAAATTAGCAGCAGGAGTCACTGTGCACTTACTCCCCATACAGGACCTCTGTCCTAAATGAGTCGTACTATGAGATTCAATTTTAAAAACTTGTTCTCAAACAGTTTTTTTTATATTTAGTGTGTGCATGTGTGCAAGTAGTTGAAATATTTAGTATAGAGTTGGTCTTCTGTGTATAAAGTTAATTAAAAATGAATCTTAATGGAGAATTGGACTGGGAATCAAAGAGAGAGGAAGGCAGGTATGGTAGGAAGAATCACTGTATTCCTAAAACTGTATTCATGAAATTTATATGCATTAAATAAGTTTCTAAAGAAACAGAGATTGTGGCATCACTGACCACAGGAAGATATTATCTGTTTCTGTATCTCTAATATAAAAATTTTTACTCTCAAAATTCTCATTACTTTTCATCTTTTTTTTCTTGAGTAGTGGGTTGGCCAATCCTTACTTTTGTTTTCAATTCTTATCAGTAATTTTGTCAATTTTGGAATTTCAGTTAGAGTGTCCCAAAACATGCTTTGGATCTTAACTACCCCTTCCTCAATCCTTCACTTTTAACAGTAACTATTTTCTCAAGTGATAAGATACATTACCCATGGTAATTTCTTCTTCTTAAGCTATTATTTACAATATCCTCCTAGGTATTTTAAAGTAACATTACTTTTAAAAAAGAACAAACAAGCATGATTAATGTAAAAGTTGGAGTAACTCTTTGGATTCCTCACAGGAAAACAAAAGTATTGTGGTATACTTAGCATAATATCTAACAGAGAATTGCCTTGCTGCAAGTTATGAAACAATTTTTCTAATTCTGAATATAATACATGCTCATTATGGAAAATATTGGAAAACTAATGAAAGAATAAAGTTTAAACACACTTATTTTTTCCTATGTTAAGATAGCTACAATTAATAATTTATAGCAATACATTCTAGATGATGGAGATAGGTAGCTATATTGTGTACATACATCTCAGAACCTTGCTTTTTTACTATAATTGCATTTCATAATTGTATTTCTTTATGTCAATACAATTTTTCTGATATATGACTTCATGTAGTTAAATTATATTTTGCTGTGTCATGATCATATACAATTATTAAAGTATTAAAAATACTTGTTCTTATTTCAATGCCTCAGGGCTGATAAATCATACTCCCTATGCAAATAAATTCTGCGTCTATGCACCACTTATTTAACTATTATCTCAGCCTCACACAAGTTGTTCTGGATTGCTGAATCTGGGGATCTAAAACTAGGTTTAGCAGGTTCCTTTGGACAATGATTGCTTATTGCATTCTGCTAACAGAGGGAACTTGTGGTAAATCTTTTTTGAAAGAAACAGAGAAGCCTCTTGACTCTGTTTCCAAGAGTATGGCAGTTGCTGGCTGTTTCTAAGATTTGTAATCATGACAATGGGGATGGACTAATTCTAGACTATAACGGGTAGTGCAGAGGGAAGATGTGTTGTGGCCACATCCTTGGACAAAATAGCTCTTTTGAGCTGTGTGTTTTTTATTTATAAATTTTTCTTTTAAGACAGGAATTCAAGCCAGGGGTCCCCCATTGGCAAGAACAGCTGCTTCCCAGGATCTGAATCAGCAGGAGGTGAGAATCAGGAGCCAGACCGGGGTACTCTGATACAGGGGACAGTAGTTCTTTATAAAAAAAAGATTTATTTATTTATTTGAAAGTCAGAGTTATGCAGAGAGAGGAGAGGCAGAGAGAGAGAGAGAGAGAGAGAGAGAGAGAGGTCTTCCATCCCTGATTCACTGCCCAGATGGCCGCAAAGGCCGGAGCTGCTGCAATACAAAGCCAAGAGCCAGGAGCCAGGAGCCAGGAGCTTCCTCTAGGTCATCCATGCGAGTGTAGGGGCCCAAGCACTTGGGCCATCTTATACTGCTTTCCCAGGCCATAGCAGAGAGCTAGATTGGAAGAAGAGCAGCCGGGAATAGAACCAGTGCCCATATGGGATGCCGGTGCTTCAGGCCAGGGCATTAACCTGCTGTGCCACAGCGCCAGCCCCTGAGCTGTGTGTTTTTTTAACAGATTAATGGATGTATTCATATCACGGGGTTCCCTTTACAGGCAACTCCAAAATCCACGCATGTTGAAATGGAAAGCAACATATATAAAAAAGACTAGCCTGTCCAATCATTTAGCAAATTAAAAAAACTATTGACAAAAGATGAAATGATCCTCCACTATTTCAGAAGGTACTTTTATATAAGGTAATAATTGCACTAATTATCATATGTTGAAATATGACATTAATATTACCATTGTCCTGTTTCACATTGACCAGATAGACACGGTAAAGTAAATTATGTACATTATACATACTGCAAAATCTTCCAAAACCAACCCCCCAAAATATAGCTTCCAATATAAAATTTGGGGAAGGTATTGTCATCATTCTCAAGAGGCTGCTTGGGTTGCCCACACGCCATATCAGAGCGCCTGTTTCCAATTACAGCCTCCTGCTAATCATCCTGGAACAAAGCAGGTGAAGGCTCAGGTAAATATCTTTGACACCCCTGTGGGACTGCCACATCGAGTTCCCAACCTGGGGATGTCAAAGGTATGTGAGGAGTGAATGAACAGATGAGAGATCTTTGTCTTTCTTTGTCTGTCTTTCAAATAAATATAGGAAATTAATTAAAATTTCACAAGACACAACTGTGAAAAAATAAAATTATGAAGTGGACCCCAAACAAATATATAAGTACAGGGAACTTATTTGTCTCATAAAATATGTACTTTAAAAATGTGTAAAAGTTCATCTAAAATATGTTATGCTCAAGTATGTCCTAATAGCATGTATTTAAATTATTGGTGTTTATTAAGCAATATTCAGTGTTACCTACAGGGAAACAAAAATATTGAATTTAACATGGCATAAAAGTTGACAGAGGGTCTTAGTACAAAATAAACTGTTTAAATGATAAAGACAGTTTAGTATCTAACATAGCATATTATTATTTTTTCAGTCTCCAAGTTTTCCTATGCTCCCTTCTTTTGTGAATATTATATGTCAAAATTATCTTATGCTCCAGCTCCCTGTGACTTGAGCATATCATTACACCAAGGGGAAAGGATGATGTAAGCTTTACTCTGCATTTCTCATCCACAGAGATTCCAGCTTCCCTCAGTGCCTCTGTTTACAGACTGGCTATGTTTTTTCACCCATAAAAATACTGGACCTACCCATGTGGGTCAAAAGCCTTGGGTGAGAATTCAACAATGGTAAACAAGAAATCTCATGGGCCAGATAATATCATGTTTTCCCAGCTTATGAGGTGCAAAGAAATTCATGTACACACATTGTACTCTGAGAGTATGTTTTACTGGATCGAATTTTTATAGGGTATTGTAAAGAACTGATTTTACAGATCTTTAGAACTTCCTGTTTGCAAATTATCTGCAGCAAACAGGATTTCCACACCATTTCTACAGGATTGAGAGCTTTCTATTACTGTCTGAAGATTATGTCACTGCTCACAGGAGCCTTTGTAAGAAAAAAAAAAAAAAAAGATGAAACACCCTGATCTCACTGGATGAAAAAAAAATAACTCTAGTATTTATAAACCATTAAGTCTTCATTATAACTTTGCCTGAAGCAGATAATAGAGCTGTTTCCAGTCAACAGTGTGTTTTTATAACATCTCTTCAATTTTAGAATCAAAGCAATTCAAGTTATTTTTTCTTAATAACACTTTTTATGCTATTATGGTGTTGTTACTATGCAATTGGGAATTAGGTGACAGGGTATGAAAACGCTGTATATGTGCCCATTAAAATGTTTCCATAAAGCAGAAAGAAAACATACTTCCTTAAGTGTGCTGACAGATGAAAATTTTACAACAGACATCTCTCATAAGCCATCTACCTTAAAGATTAACCTATTGAGAAAATATATCATGCGCTCTCCATGAAAAAAAATAGCAATGATGAAAAGAATGAAAAAAAAACAAAAAACAAAAAACAAATCACTATATCAGACAAATTCAAAGGCCAGTGGATATTTACTCAGTCTTTTTTCAGGCCACCCTTCTCATGTGCAGAAGGAAAATAAATAACTTAAAATGTTTTCACCTGGAATATTTCAATATTACTGTCCAGTGACTCTTATGTTAAAATTATAAAAAGTAATTTGGCAACTCAATATCTAACTAGTCCTCAAGGCTTTGCAGAAAACGGATGCATTAGAACTTCAAACTGAGTTTGTAGAAGTGTGCTAATGAGCCACACTTCTACTCCAAAATGTTTCAACAATCTGTCTTTATGATCCCAAATATCTTTTTATCCTTTGAAGCTACCTAATAACTTTTGCTTGTCTAGACGTAAGCATTATCAATTTTATCAAACATTCTGTAAAATATCTACAATTAAAAACATATTTTATATTATTATAATACATATTTAACAGTTTTTGGAGGAAATGGAATTGCTTCCATGTGATTCAATATTTCCATCATTATTGCTAATGAAACCCAGTGGTAGTGCTGCATATAAGAATCTTCATAAATCATGGTTTGTGCTCCATGTCTACATTATTTTATCTACACTCATTTACTTTTCTGAATTCACATGCTCAGTGTATGTTTCATTTTTTCAGTCATTTACTAAATCAACAATGTATTGATAATCAACTCTCTTCTGGGTGTTACATTAAGAAATAGGAATATAGTATTTTGAGTTTCTCTCCCTCTTCTAGACTGTTCACCATCCTAGCAAATCATACTGGACATGGAGAGTTAGCTGATGTCAGCTTTCTCATAACATCCTTTCTTCTATGCAGCAATCTGGACAGCTGAGTAGAGTCAGTGAAGCAATAATGATAGATAACTATACAATTGATAACTTATATACAGTAATTCGGGTTCTCATATTTGCAAATAAGCATGTGGATACCAACAAAATAAAGCTGTTTTGCGGTCAACTATCCACCAACAAATTGTCACTTATTTTTCCTTTTTATCTCACATGTGTTGCTTCTAGAGAAACTATCCAGATTGGCAGGCCTTTCTGTATTCAGTTAAAGCTAGGGATATCACTCCTTGTGGTACCCCGTTGTACTATGCAAAACACATGATATGCTGGCACCTAGTTGATCCAGATAGTGCCTACTTGATATTTTTACCATATTTATGGACAAGTGGGGAGTGAATGAACCAATAAATGGGAGATTTTTCTTTGTTCTTTTCTGTCCCTTTCTCTCCATCTCTAAACTTACATATAAACTATAATCAGTACTTTACTCTAACAATATAGTTTGTGAATTTACTTCATCATCTCCCTACAAAAATCGAATAAGACAAAATGTTGGTTAATCCTAGTTCATTTTATCCATGACTTTGAACAAATGTTATCCATAAACTCTGCAAGTTAAATATTCTTGTCTCTTTCTGTTATGATATGTCTGTGTATATTTCAATATAAGAACAAATATGTGAAAAATATACACTTACTCATAAATTAAACGACAAGTATGTGCTAAAATAAGTCTAAGGTTCCATTCACTCTTTTGGGTTTTCTGATGTGTTTTAGGCCAGTTTGAATCGACAGTTTTAAAATTCAATTACTTAACTGTAGATATTAACAAGACTACTCTCTCACTGAGAAGAATTCCCAGTTTTGGCAGTCACCAGAGAAAAAGTATAATATAGTTAGTTCTAGTCTTGGGCAAAGGTTTTATGTTCTTACTTTTGTTTTAATAAACTTATGAGACAGAGACAATTAGGATTTTTCTGAATGTTTTGCAGGTATATGTGTGGAAGAGAGAGCATCTGTGTGTGCAGAATGATCTATTTTGGATATATTTCTTTCCTTTGTTTTGTAATGATAAGAAATATGCAGTATTCCATATTTGTTTTTAAATGGATACTTTCTTTACTTTAAATGTATTATGCCAAAGGAATAGTGGTATTTCTGTCAATGGTTTTCCAATCTTTTTTATTCATTGAGACAACATTAATAAGCTCATTTCCTCCATCACAGAGAGTTTGGGGGATTTTTTGGTTTGTTTTTAAGTGTAGTGCACATGTTAATATTTCTTGCTTCTGAAATAACTTATGTGATGGTTTTGATGAATGAAGTCTCTCTGAGAAGATTTTTGCTAACAGGCAGATCACAAAAGCGTATGTATCTCCTAATGAATCCAATATTTCTAATTTACTTTTCCCTCAAGAAACTATTTGCTTTCTCCATTGCTTCAGAGTAGAACTCAATCATCTGTCAGCATGTGTTCTTAGGGTGACACTTCAGAAAGATAAAAGTAGAATTTTAAACAGGAAAAAGTCTTAATAGTCTAAAAATCTGTCAAGTAAATGTTGAATAGCTGAATGGATGTAACATGATTAGCTCCAGGAAAATGTAAGGAAAAGAAAAATATAATTCAGCTAAGCTGTGTATTATATCTCTCCACACTGGGTAAAGAGTTGTGTTTGTTTTCAACTCCATCATGTATTGTACTTTATACTTCAGAAGAATAATAACCCTCATAACACCCCTGAGATAAACAATATTATACCCAAGTAATAAACAATGAAATCAATTTCAAAGAGGTATTAGGAGACTTACCCAGGTTTAGACAGTTGTAGCATAGCTCAAAACCAAAAATGTTTTGACCTGGAATTCATCTGCTAATTGTGCTAGTCCAAAGCTGAAGAGCCTTGAGCCTAAAGAGAGTTTAAATCAGTCACTGACCTTTTTTTAGCCTCCCTAATATATTTATTTGGAAGTGTACTCTGCAATAACACTAATTCATCAATATTTACAAGAAGTACGATTACTATTGCAGGGGAAACCCACTCCAAACACTCTCATGAGTCGCAGAAAATCAAAATAAGTGTCAGCTTGACTATGAACATATTGAAACTGCATAAGAATTTCCAAAAAACTGTTTGCCTATGTTTCTAAAGTAGCATTCTCACCATCAGGAATCAATCAAAAGAGTAAATAAATAGATCTATGATTCTTATTCAATATCCATGATAGAAAAAAAATTTGGAAAATCACTCAGTATCAGTTTCTGACTACTCCTTAAAACTAATAAAAGAAGTTCAGATGGTCAATAATGCAAAATACAAACAAATTTTAGACATTTATAATATTTTCATTTGTACCTGATTAATAATAGTTTCAATTAAAGCATAATTTATTGCATAAAATGAACCTGAAAACAGATATCATCACTGATAATTGTAAGCATTTGTTTCCTCATATCCTGATTTCATTTTTCTTAGGAAAATAAGTAATTTTAACTTTGTAGATTCATTAACAAGATAACAAAAGTAGAAGCAATACCTGTACTTTTTTTATAAACAGCATTTTTAACAAAATGATAATCTATAGATGCTAATAATTTGAGTAAATTTCTGAGAAGCATACCAATGTGAGAAAATATAGTTTAATATAGACAAAATAATATGAATATAAAATGAAAATGCAATTTAATTTTTAAATGAATCTAAAATTAAATTAAAAATAAGGTAGAAACAAAAGAAAACCTCAGGAGATAGCAGCAAAAGAATATCTACATGATTTTCAAAATTTATTTATTTTAAAATCACAGATTGGACTAGGTATTAGATATATTAGATTGACTTAAAATAGTAACAATGAAAATTAAGTGATGATAATGCAATGTAGTAAGCTGTATAAGAACTAAACACAATGATCTTTAGATGTGTGAGGAATGAATATGCAATCTGTGTTAGGTTGGAATACTAGAAAAATTGACTATTTGGATAATAGAAGCCCATTTCAGAAAAAATAAACACAGGTGTAGTTGCATCAAGATTTGAGAGAACATATTAACATTATTGAATGCTTAAAATACTTTTTACATATAAGAGCAAACATATGCATTTGGCTTTCTGTGCCTGACTTATTTCACTCAACATGCTCAATATCATAGCCTCCAGTAGCATTCATATTTGTGTAAATAATACAGTTTCATTGTATTGGGCTGAATAATATTAATTTATGTGTGTGTATGTGTCTGTGTGTGTATGTGTGTATGCCATGTTTTCTTCATTTGTGTGACCATGGAGATCTTGGTTCATTCCATATTTTGACTATTGTGAATAGTGCTGCTGAAACATGGTAGTAAAGTTATGTCTTTGACACATGTTCATGCCTTTTCAGTACATATCCAGTGGTGGAACTGCTGAATCATATGGCAATTCTAAAATTTTAAAAGAAAAAAAATCAAGAAAACAAAGCAAAAAAATTACTGTATATGCAGCTATAGTTAATATAATTTTGTCAAATTTGTTTTATATCTTTGTCAAACAAATGGTTAAGAGTGATATACAACTATGGTTTTCATGATATATGATTACTTTAAAATTACTGTATATGAGTGAAATTGATATTTTTCCTTTGATTATTGTTTATAGCCTTTGTTTACATTCCTGCTAAACTGGTCTTTTTACTTTTTACTTGTTGAACTCTTAATTGATTTGAGCATTTAGACTTGGATTATAATTTAAATTAAAATGCTATTTCCAAAACTAAAAAAATGGAAGAAAGATGGAGGGAGGAATAGAAACATTATATTTTTAGAATTTTATCTATGAACTACATTGAATCTGTTCTCTTTGTGTTAATATTACATTGACAGGAAAACTTGTGATAAAAAATATAAAGGACATCCCAAAATAAAAAATAAAGTACAGAAAATAAAAAATCTTATTTTGAGATCAAAATAAAGACATTAAATTACAAAAATACTTTTCAGAAATCCAATTACAATGCTTCCAATGAAGATACTTGCTGAAATCAGTAAACAATCTGACAAAATATAACTTCTCTAAATATCTGAAGGAATCTTAAAGTCTATTTGGGTGTCCTTTTGAATTAAGCCAATTTATTATTTTCAAAACTAAATAAAATATATTTATATTTTTGCAAACTAGCATAGAAAAGAGAACAGGATTGAAGACAAAGGAGGAGGACGAAGAAGAACAGGAAGAGGAGGAGGAAGAATAGGAGGAGGAAGAGGGGGAGGAGACAGTTCTGTAAGCAGCCAGACATCATTAAGACCTCAAAGGAAGAGCAAAGATGTGGTAAGCATTTGGAGGAATATTGAGAAAAAGCCTGTCATTTACAAAATTTTTATCCATATTGGGTGTAGTTCTCGGTTGTCTCTTATTTCCATTTCTCTTTTTCACTTCTGCATAAGAAACACTTTATCTTCATGCTCTCTTATTGGCCAAGCGTAAAGGGATGGAACTATGTGAGCAAAAATAAGTAAGAGAGGTATAAAATGAGAACTAGAGAGTGGCTATGGGCCTTAAAACATTCCAGAATTTGTAGAATAGAGGTGTAAAATAATTAATATATCTACCTTTACTTGTTCTTTCCAATGTAAGACTAGAAAAGGGGTGAGTAAAGTCTGGTAGAAGTCTAAATACATGATAGTTGCTATAGCAATTCAGAATAAGATATTTATTCAATAAAATGGATGGTAAATGTCCATAGAGCCAAGTCTACATAGAGAAAATGGCCCAGTTTGAAAATGCCCAAAATGAGACAAAAGCTCATTATCAATACATGATGTTCCTCTGAAGTCAACATTTATATGAGACAATTAATGAAAAATCCAAATTCTAGTTACAATGTGGTCATAGGAAACTCAAGCTTTGGAATTCAGTGGGTTATGTATTAAATTTTATTCATAACTACATGCAAAAGTTTTATTTTTCCAAAGTATGTCTTCCTGAGAGGTCCCCATACATCAAAACGTTCATGTCTAAGGCAAAGCATTTTGATAAAGCAAGGAAATAGAGTTAGATTACTATTCACTTCTAATTATAAGAAAGCTGTCTCACAGCATGCTGGATTTAAGAAGCAAGGCATCTGGCCGGCGCCGCGGCTCACTAGGCTAATCCTCCGCCTAGCGGCGCCAGCACACCGGGTTCTAGTCCCGGTCGGGGCGCCGGATTCTGTCCCGGTTGCCCCTCTTCCAGGCCAGCCCTCTGCTGTGGCCAGGGAGTGCAGTGGAGGATGGCCCAGGTGCTTGGGCCCTGCACCCCATGGGAGACCAGGAGAAGCACCTGGCTCCTGTCTCCTGCCATCGGATCAGCGCGGTGCGCCGGCCGCAGTGCGCCGGCCGCGGCAGCCATTGGAGGGTGAACCAACGGCGAAAGGAAGACCTTTCTCTCTGTCTCTCTCTCTCACTGTCCACTCTGCCTGTCAAAAAAAAAAAAAAAAAAAAGAAGCAAGGCATCTAAAGATGAAAACGGAGCTATCCTTGGTCCTGGAGAATGTAGGGAGGGACTCAGACACATGCCTTGTTTGGCCTCAATAATAATTTCCCATAGCATCTGTTTTTCCTTACTCAGCTGGTTGTTCAAAACAATATTTGACTAAAGATAAGAAAAACATGATTTTATTCAACCCACATTATGAAAGCAGTGTGTAGAAAGAACCATAAAACAATTTACAGGTTAATAGGCATCTCAAATTTTATTTTAAAATGATAGCATGTTTACATTGAATAAATTAACTCAAAGATTCAATTTTATTTATTAATATGGTAAAACTGCCTTGCACAAGTTTTATTTTTGTCTTGCCCTGTTTCATATTCTCTGCACTACACATAAGAAAGACAGTGAAAAAATAAGAGGTATCCACATCCATAGAAATTTCTAAATAAACCAATTTATACAAAGGATAGCTACCCTAAGAATCCTGTAAATACTTAGAATGTTAAGTACTAGTTCTAAATTTCAACTCTGCTCAGATACAAAAAGTTCTAAACAGTGACTTTGATGAATTAGATATTTAAATAGAGGCAAGCAATGGCCTAATGGTGAAGACACCTCCACCACACATTGAAGTGCCTGGGATCAATGTCCTAGCCCACTTTTGACTCCAGCTTCTGGTTAATGCTCACCTTGGAAGGTTGCAGTGATGGCTCCAATAACTGAGTTCTTGCAACCTAAGTGGGAGACCTGGCTAGAGTTCCAAGCTCCCAACTTCATCTTGGCCCATTCATAACTGTTGTGGGCCTTTGTAGCGTGAATTAGTGGAGGAGAACCCTCTGTTTGTCTGTCTGTGAGTGTCTCTAAGCCTTTCAAAT
The DNA here is from genome assembly GCF_051225735.1 of Oryctolagus cuniculus. Classification (NCBI taxonomy): domain Eukaryota; kingdom Metazoa; phylum Chordata; class Mammalia; order Lagomorpha; family Leporidae; genus Oryctolagus; species Oryctolagus cuniculus. The sequence continues at coordinate 172,449,150 of NC_142868.1, read as the reverse complement.
GAATAAATTAATTAAAAACAATATATAAATAAGTTAAAATCATCTCATAGTTCGGGCACTCAGAGTGGCCTACTTGGGAAGTTTGGGTGCAGGATGTTTATTAGGAAGGAACTTTGAGGACAGATACATGTAGAATAGAAGAGAAAGAGGCATACTTGGGCAGATGAATAATTCAATCCATGATGGAGGTTTACCAATATCTTAAATGATTGCACAAGGAGTCTTGCATTTTTAGATTGGCATCAGGTGTTCAATCAGGGTCAAAATGTCTGGGTGCTTATATTTCTACTTTAATTAGCCTTTGGATATGCCATGTCCTGGCCTGTGAATATCATGATCTTGAAAAGGGACCTATGTGCAATAAGATAATCTTAAGGTATTAGGAGTGGGAGGCTGTCTGTCAACAGAACTCATAACACCTGGAGCAACATAACCTTCCTTCTTGGTAGGAGAATCTGGGTGGTGCTCACTACATCTAATATGTTTTCCTAATTCTGTATAGTTCCTGAATATTATAAAGAGTTATCTTTCAAAATGAAAACCCAAATCCTGAATAAAATATATGTTATCTTCCAGATTCAGAAAAATTAAAGAAATCAAAAATACTACTCTTACTTATGAAAGGAAAAGAGAACCAAGTTTGAACTCATGATTAGATAATGAAAGCACTGGATGGTAACTAAACCTTTAAAGAAGTATATTCCTAAGAAACATCCAAGAATCAGTATCAGCACTAGACAAAATCTTCAGACAAAGCCTTAGACATAAACAGTGTAGAACTGCTGAAGTTTATGATCAATTTTATAGTTTTTATAAAGATTTATTTATTTATTTGAAAGGCAGAATTACAGAGGCAGAGAGACAGAGAAAGAGAGAGGTCTTCCATCCACTGGTTCACTCCCCAAATGTGTGCAACGGCCAGAACTGGGTTGATCTGAAGCCAAGAGCCTGGAGGTACTTCCAGGTCTCCCACGTGGGTGCAGGGGCCCAAGGACTTAGGCCATCTTCTACTGCTTTCCCAGGTCACAGCAGAGAGCTAGTTTGGAAGTGGAGCAGCCAGAACACAAATCTGCACCTAAATGGGATGCCAATTCTTCAGGCTGTGGATTTACCCACTACTTCACAGCACTAGCCCCAATTATCCCATTTTAAATAGAAATTCTACAAGGAGGCTGATAGTGTATCCTTTAGAACTAGGATAGCTATTTTCAAGGTGTCAGAGAATAGGGAACTGCTCTTAGTCGAAGAGAGATAACTTGACCAAAGTTATAAACTATCTTGGGGATAATAGATTTAATGATGAATTGGTAGGAGAGGTGTACTAACATAAAAATCCAGCACCTATTCCTTTATTTCATGGACAATGCTGAATGCATTCCAGGTTCTGTCTATCCAAGGATTCAGTTGAAACTCATACTATAATTGTTGTGCTGTTCAACTTCTCCCTCTGCCCAATCCTACATCTGCTTCTCTGTTATTCTTCAAAATGGTACTCCACAAAATTATCCATCTCTGAATATATGTTACTTGGAGACCATTCAGAAGATAGATTGGTATTAGATTGGCCCTAGTAGGAAATTCTACAAGGAGACTTTTTGGAGTTGAATCACGAACAACAGCAATAGGGGTGTCACCTTTTTATATATGGAACACTGATAAGCTTAGCATGCTAAGTAACTCCTATATCATGCTATCTAGTATGCTATATAACTCCTCTGTATTTAACTCGGATAGGATATCAGTGGTAGATGGTATCTGCTGATGGGTATCTCAAGAGTTAGAGAAATACTCAGGAATATTAATTATACTATACATTATAGAATTGGTTTCAGTTATTATAAGCTCATGAAATATTACTCATAGATGATATGAAGTTGAGAATAGCAAATCAGCAATGTAAGGCACAGTATAACTGTCAGAAGGTCATCTTACAGTGTGCAAAATGAAATACCATCTAAATCCTCTGGGCCTGCAGAAGTAGGCCATTCTAATCTAACCTCTTCCTTGCAAATCTGCCCACTACCATTAAGATCCATCTTCATCACTGCCTCTGGAGAACAGACACATAATTAGAATATAATCTCAGCATAACCTAATTGGGAAAGTGCTAGAATATCTATGGAGGGAACAGAACGTTATGCCAAAATTGCTACAGGACATAGCCATCGTGCACCAGCAGGAGCTGTGGGACTACATAGGGACCCATAGTGATAGAAAAAAAGCAATGGAATGTTCATTGGATAACGGGGGGTTTACCAATACAACGAGATTGATATTATGGCAGGGATTCCAGAGGACACTATGCCACTAGTATGGTTCTTGAAAGACTGGAGGGAAGTGGAAATACTAGAAATGATGTGTCAGATGGTGGATAAAAGAAGGAAAAGTTAGAGAAGTGGTAACGCTGCAATGGATAGTCAGCAATGGGCCAGAAAACCCAATTGCTGACTGTGTCTCATAGAATTTCCAGGAACAGGCTCTAGTTACTAAAGAGATAAGAAACATGTTGGTGTGAGGGGCTTGGCATTTGTGAGAATAGCATTTGCCTGTATTCTGTGGGCTAAATCTAACAATAAGAGATACAGAACTCACTAAAAGAAATGGAGATGATAGGATCTCAGTTGAAATAGAGGGCAAAGGATGACAATAATCAAAAGCAAGAGAGATTGAATTATTTTAATGACCTGACCAAGAAAAAGTGGTAGCCAAGATGATTTCAAATGAATTACATGAATTAATAGAAATTTAACTTCCTAAGTTCAAGACAGTTACATAGCAGGGGCATTATTATTCATTAACCTATACCAGTTATTTCTAAATCAGGAGTAATTTTGACACACCTACTGCTGCCCAAGTGATATCTGGTAAGATCTGGAAACATTTGGCTATCAAAATTTAAGGGATGTTCTCCAGCTGTATGTAGAGGGCTGGGGTGCTGTTAAACATCCTACAATGCATACAACAATTTCCCACAATAAAAATCCCTTTTGCTTATAATAGCAATAGTACTGAGGTTGAGAAAACAAAACTATATAAACCAAAGAAATAAAAACTAGAGAATATGGAGGCTGAAGGAAGTTACTTACAAAAGAATTCCAGTCCTAGACCCAAGCCAATTTTCGGATTTAGTTACACTGACTAAATAAAGGGTCTTCATCTCCACAGATTTACATATGGTAATGATTCTCCCAGACCTTCCCCAGTGCAACTAATGGCCATTTTCTGTGTACTGCACACATGGCAAAAGGAGTGGGAGGGGTGTGGTTCTCAGCTATTTCCAGGACTTTCAGGCCAGGTATTAATTGACATTTATCCTTGAGGAACACAATTTTTTTATGCTCCCTTCCTTAAAGTGAGACATATAGGTTTTGGATTAATAAATATTTGGTACAAGCAGATAATAGTGGATAGTTAATAGTGTATCCATTGAGTCCATGGAGCCATCTGGTGGCCCCATCCATTTTCCAAAATATATAATGTAGTAGACATATTTGATTGTTGTCAGGAATCTCATATTGGTTCCTTGGCCTTTGGGGTGAAAACATCATGCTAGTAACAGACTATGGAACTGAAAAAAAATTTTTTTTAAATAATAATATTTTCACCTTTCTACTTTTGGGTAAAATAGAAGATTTGACTAGACTCAATGAGATAAATCTCTTCATAAAACAATCAGAAACCTGGACTAAATGTAAAACAAGGCATGAATTATATCTGTCTACTTGAAGGAAGGACTAAGAGCCTGTACCAGCAAGTTCCTTTCTATCTGATTTTATCCCACTGAAAATGAAGTGTACTCCTTGTACACAGCAAAAGCAGAGCTTAAGTGGAAAACCTCATGGGTTTTCTACCCTGGAGATTCAGAAAACAGAAACTAGGAGAGCAGGAATGCTGGAGTGGATGAACACTGGAAAGGAATAACTCAGAAAGAAAATCCCTAAACTCTGTCTATCCATATCTCTGGCTGACTTCTAAACCACTCATGTTAAACATACTCAAAGTAACTCAGTTAAAAGAGAAAGAAAGAACTGAAAGTGAATAGCTGACCAAGCAACAGAGTTTATAGATCAAGCCCAGCCAACAAAATCACCTTTTAAAACAACACTAGACAAGTCAAATTTTACATAACCTATCATCCAAAGTGTTCAAAATAAATTCTTAAATTCTCTGATATACAAGGAACAAAGAAAATTTAACACATTATCAAGATAAAATAGAAGCAATCAACTATGGCTCCAAAATAATCAGATATTAGAATCATGTGGGTAAAGAAAATTTGAAAGCAGTTTTTATGACAATCCTCAATGACCAAAAACAAAATATGATTAAAATAGACAAAATTTCATTATGGGAATGGAAAGTATCATTAGAGAAAAAACAAACAAGTAGAGAAACAAGCAGAGATAATTGAATGAAAAAGTATAATTTCTGAAATAAAATTCACTGAGTGGACTTAACCACTAAATGGACACAACAGAGAAAGCAGTAAGTGAATTTGAAGAGAACACAACAGAACTTATCCAAGGTGGATGACAGCTAGAAGAAAATAATTAGAAATAACAGATCATTAGATACCAGATAAATGATATCAAACTATAATGCATGCATGTAATTGAAATACTATAAGGAAAGAAGAGAGAACCAGGCAGAAAATCAAATATTGAAAAAATTACCAGTAATTCACTAAATTTAACGTAAGTCGGAGTTTTGCAGATTAAATAAGCTAAATTAAAACAAAAGAGAATACACACACATACACATACACCACGCTGAGGCAAATCACAAGGAGCTACTAAAAGTCAATGACAAAGAGAAAATTCCGAAAGCAACAGAGAGGAACATATTACTTACAGAGGAACAACAAACTGATTAATGGCTATCTTCTCATCAGAAACAAGGAAGATAGGAAAGTACAATGGAATGGCTTTCTCAAAGTGCTGGTAAATAAACTGTGTTCTATAAAAATATCATTTTAAAATGAAAGCAAATAAAAGATAAAAGAAAGAAAATACATCACCAGATATCTTCTATCCAAAAGTAGTTTTAAAAGTTCTCAAAAATAAAGGGAAATAACAGCAAATGAAAATAGAGATCCTCAAAAAAGAATGAAGACAAAAAAATATTGGATTTGTGAAAAAGACTGTGTATTTCTCTAGTTGCTATTTCCCCACTGATTTATTTATTAACCATGTAACTGTTCATATCAAAAACTCCCCAACAGTGATTTCTTAGGTTGATAATTAATTTGTCATCTGTAACAATATAAGCTGTAACAATTATAGAAAAGAGGGCATGTGAAGTTGCAGGATCAATAAGTTACAGTAATATTATAAATTAATAATTACAGTTCTAAAATATACATCAATTATAACATCAAATCTAAGTGGTGTGTGAAAATACATAAATGAATATAATATCTAAAGTAATCACAAGAATGCAAAGAAGTATGGTATTTTTGTCCATTGTCTTGATACAAAATTCTTCGGATTGAGTAATTTACAAGCAATAGGAACTTAGTTCTCATAATTTTGGAGCCTTGGAAATCTCAGATAAATGTGAGGACTTTCCCTCTGTTCTCACATGGCAGTAGAGGCAAATGTTTTGTTCTCATGTGGCTGAAGACTGTAGAGCAAAATAAATTAGCTAGTTCCTTCAAGAAATTGTGGTTCTCTAAATAGAATAAATAATAATAAATTAGTCACATACAGATAATCTCATTTTTATTTAGAAAATCTGCTGACTCAATTAAAAAGCTACAATATGTGGCCATTTGGTGCAGTAGATAAGTTACTGAATGGGACACCTGCCTCCCATATTGTAGTGCCTGGATTCAAGTTCCAGTTCTATTTTCAAGTCCAGAATCCTACAATGCACACTGTGGGAGGTGTCAGGTGACAGCTCAAGTACTTGAATCCCTACCACTCATGTAGGATATTGAGTTTCAGGCTTCTAAATCTGGCCAGCCCATACGTGCATTCATTTGGGGAGCAGACAAGCACATGGAATGGATTTCTCTCTTCTCTCTCCCTCCTTCCCTTCCAAATCTATCAATCAATCAATCTCAAAGCTACAAAAATCAACAAGTATATTTAGCAAAGTGGCATGGTACAGGATTAATACTCAAAATTTCATTTCAGTGCTATAATAAACCAGGCAAAAACTACAACACTTTCAATGATATCCTAAAAATGAGTACTTAGGAATAAACCAAATTCTAGGAGTACTTAAGAATAAACCATATTCAGCCAGCACCATGGCTCACTAGGCTAATCCTCCGCCTTGCGGCGCCGGCACACCAGGTTCTAGTCCCAGTCAGGGCGCCAGATTCTGTCCCGGTTGCCCCTCTTGCAGGCCAGCTCTCTGCTGTGGCCAGGGAGTGCAGTGGAGGATGGCCCAAGTGCTTGGGCCCTGCACCCCATGGGAGACCAGGAGAAGCACCTGGCTCCTGCCATCGGATCAGCCCGGTGCACCGGCTGCAGCGGCCATTGGAGGGTGAACCAATGGCAAAGGAAGACCTTTCTCTCTGTCTCTCTCACTGTCCACTCTGCCTGTCAAAAAAAAAAAAAAAAAAGAATAAACCATATTCAAGAAGTATACACAGTAAACAATGTACTGTTTCACAAAGAACACAAGTAATTTTAAAAGAAATGGAGATATGCATTGTTTATGGATTGGTTGATTCACTTTTTTTAAGATGATGGTTAATTTTTTTGCATCAAACTGACTAAGCTAAGAGATGCCCAGATAACTGGTAAAACATTAATTCTAAGTGTGTCTGTACATATACTTCTGGGGAGAGTGACATTTATGATACTTTGAAAGCATGATGACAATTTATTTTTTTTACTCTCATGCTCTCATGTTCTTATGTGGGGGGTAATCCTCTGAACTGATGTACTGAGTAAAGAATGCCCTCATCAATGTTGGCCAGCATCATCCAATCTGTTGTGGCTCAAACAGAACAGAAAAGAGGCAAATGATAAATTTTCTCTCCAAATGGAACATCTATCTCCTCTTGCCTTTGAACATTGATATTCCTGCTTTTCAAGCTTTCAGATTTGGACTTAATCACATGAAGTACAGCACCAATTTGCCCAATTTTCTCACTTGCAGTTGACTTCTCTGCCTCCATAATAGCATTAGCCAATCTCCATAAGCCAGTTTCCATAAACTGTGTTTCTCGCCGCTAATCTCTCTTCCTCCCTCTCCCTCTCTCCACACACACACACACACACACACACACACATACACACACACACACACACACCCGTGACATATGACTGTCATCTATCTATTCTGTTTCACTGTCTCCAGAAAACCCTGATTAATAGTTCCCCATATTAACCCACAGAATCAATGCCATTTTTAACAAGATCTCAACAGATCACTTTAAAGAGACTAACAAGCTGATTTTAAATTTGTATGGAAAGGCAAATTGTCTAGTATATCTAAAACGTTTTCAAAAAGAAAGAATAAGTTTCTAAAACTTACAAGACCTGATTTTGAAACTTATAATGAAACAAGAAGCAAGACAGTTGGAGACAGGATACAAATATAGGGCTATGCATCAGAATATAGTCCAGAAACAGATCCATACTTATATAGTCTATTGATTTTCTAAGAAGATGATGAAGTAATTAAATGGGGAAATTGGTACTTGAACCACTAGGTAGCTGTCTAGAAAAAATGAACTTCTATCTTCATCTCAGATCACACAATTATTAACCACACCACAGATCTTATTGTAAAAGGTAAAAGATATATATTCTAAAATACAACAATAGGTTAGGCAATGATTTCTAAAAAGATATTAAACACACAGACTATATGTAGAATTTCATAAAACAGACTTAATGATGATTAAAATCTTTTACTTTGAATAGTTAAGTAAACAAAAAGTCAAGCCATGGGCCAGGAGAAAAGTTTTGTAAAGTATATATTTGGCAAAATGTTTTCATCTAGAGCATGTTAATAACTTGTATTACTCAACAATAGGAAAATAACCATATTCTTAAAAATTAGTAAAGCATTTACACAGAACACTTTATAAAAGAACAAATATGAGTGATTAATAAGCAGGGGAAAAGATGTTTGACATGATGAGATTTCAGAAAATGGCAAATTAAAACCACCATACGTATTAATACACCACTAGATTGACTAATGCTACATAGACTGAATATTCTAAATATACACCACAGAGGTCAGTGTTGTGGCACGTAGAAAGTATGGCTCCACCTTCAACAACAGCATCGCATGTGTGTACCTGTATGTGTCCTGACTGCTCCACTTCCAAATCAGCTCCTTCTGGTGGTCTGGAAAAAGCAGGGGAGGATGGCCTAAGTGTTTAGGCCCCTGCTACCCTCATGGAAGACTGCATGAAGCTCCTGGCTCCTGGCTTCAGCTTTTCCCAGCCCTGGCTAATGTGACCATCTGGTGAGTGAAGCAGTGGATGAAAGATCTGTCTGTTTCTTCCTCTCTCTCTGTAACTCTTCCAAATAAACAAATAAATAAATAAGTCTTTAAAAAATAAATGTGTGCAAGAGTGTGGAGAAACTAAAATTCTCATATATTACTTATCTGAATGTAAAATTACATAGCCACTTTGAAAATATTATGGAAGTATCTTGTAAATTTAAATAATGACCATTGTTTTCAAGCATTCCACTCCACATACTTATCTAAAATGAATGAAAACATCACTCTACCCAAGATGTGTACATGAATATTCATGTCAACATTGATCATAATGACTAAAACTTAGATAGAATTCAAATACTATCTAGAGTTAACTATATGACTACTCAATGATAATAGAAAATAGATTACAAATACATACAACAGCATGAATTAATCTCAAAATTATTATGCTAATTATAAATCAAAAAGAAAAGAAAACATATGAATCAATTTGTATGGCATTCTAAAAAGGGCAATATTATTGTGGAAGAATCAAGATCAGTAGTTTCAAAAGTACAAAGATGTAACTAAAGTGAAGATGATCTATATTTTTTGTTGTTGCATTTGTACAGGCATTTACAAATAACAAAAATTAACTAGAATGTGCATTTAAGTCATAATGGCATTTATTACACTGCAAAGATGACTTAAAAATTAACATTTAAAACAAATGAAATAAAACCAATGCCTCATCCTGGATAGAATTACAGAGATTAGTGCAATCCTTAAAGAGTCAGATAACTAGTGTAGTTTCAATAATCTGGACTTTACAATACTCTAACATCCACTTAAATGAATTCTCATATATGCACTTGAATTCTGCAAATAGGCCTACTGACTTGGTTATTAACCAAGTAATGGTTAAAATTGCATTTGCATTTCCAGATTTATTAACTTGTGAAAACCAATTACTATGGCTTAAAATGCATTATAAATGGTTTGAAGTGAGTGAAACTTTCCCCCTGTCTTTCTGAAACTAAGATCAGAAGCAGCCTACATTCATATGGAATTAATAATAGTATACATTCACTGTGGATACCAGTGCAATTAATTCCCCAACCCTCTGTCATGAAATAGTCTAAAAGAACTTGTACTATCTAGACATTTCACAGATACAAATTAGTCTACTGTAATGAATATAACACAAATATTAAGCCAGAGGACCACAAAGTATCATGTTCATAGGGTGACTTGTTAAGATATATCCACTCCAAACAGTGGAAAATAAAAATTATAAAATCCAGAATATTACACTATTAGTGAAGTGTTAGTTTTCTAATGGTCTATGTCATGATGGAACATTTTCTTAAATGTAAAGAACGATGTATTTTCAAGTCATATTTCCCTCCAATAAGAAAGAACTGCATTGCTTAGAATAGTCCCTTCAATTCTAGAAGTAACATGTTTTACATTTAGAGCTATTATTTCAATATATTTATTGGCTGATAAGAAAAGCTTTCTTTTAATTTTGAAGAGTCCAGAAATAAAAAAGTAGGGCCTTAGGAGCCACTAAATATAGAAAAATTGTTCTAAAAATAAGCAATTTGACCTGATAGATCCTATAATTTAGAGATACGTGAAGTAGAAAAAGATTCCAAGTGGAGTTTATGAACAATTCTAATAGGAGAAGAGGCTACAGAGCCTCAGAATTCTGGAGCAAGCAATTCTATCTGAATCACTGAACTCCATACCAATCAAAATAGCATCTAACAGAGTATTTGGCTTGATAGAAATAGAAAACTTTACTATTCAACTTCAAGTGACTACCTGACTAGAGTGGCCCATTGTGACTACAGATTTGAATGGAATTAACACCATTCCATAATAGACTGGGAGATATATCCAAGACTGAGTATAAACAGCATAGGAGGGCACAACTAAACCTTACAAGCAGATTCAGAGCCTTTTAATATATTAGTGCTATATTATTACCTCTTCCTTGGCCCACAATATGGAGTATAAAGTATTCTAAAGAATATTCATATTGATTTTAGATAGGAGTGAATAAAAAGAATAAAAATGTTCAGCCTACATACTCATAGCCACCATTGAGGATCCACTATGGAAGAGGTATTAAGCAAACAAATAGATAGAAGCATATGTTCTCTTATCAGTTAGCCTCTGCCATTGGCCACCGCTGTACTGTCATAATGGGCTCATGGTGAAATAGTCATGAAGACAAAGATAGAACCTATGCATGAACCCTACAACCTGGATTACCACTAACCTAGGCTTATTTATGCTTATTTATTTTCTTATACTGTGATTGTCTAACATCCTAACAACACTAATGTTGAGACCCTGACAAAGTACTGCATCTTTCTAGCAGCCACTTCAAGATAAGCTGATTATGTTGCACCTCTTTTATTCAGGAAGCTACAGCTATTTATCATAGAGTCTTGGATAGCAGCACTATCTAGAGTTTTTTGAATGTTCTATCCACAGACATGTTATAAACAACAGTGCCATGAAAAAAGAAAACAGTGTTAATGAAAGGAGAATTAGAGTCACTTGTCTCCATAGTGTCTATTGACAGCCCAGCAAAGGAACGGAATAGTCTTTTGAAAATTATACTTAGAAATGTTATTCTACAAAGATGGTGACATATCTTCTAGGATGCAATGAATATTTTTAATCAATGACTACTTTACTGTCTTTCCACACATAACATACATATATCCAGGAACCATGAGATTGATGTAAGATTGGCCCCAGTACTCATATTGGATCACTTAGCATTTTTGCCCCTGCACATTTAGGCTATCTAGATCTCAATGCCCTGAATACCAAGGAAAGAAGGTTTGCATCAAAGGACAAGAATCCCATTAAAATTCAAGCTATGACTGCCAGCCAGTCATTTTTAACTTTTCATGCCCAAAGATAATCAGGCAAATAATAATCTCAATACTACCAGGAGAAATTGAGCTGGATCATAAGAAGGAAGTTTTTTTGTTAATCAATGGATGCAAGGAAGTATGTGTATGGCTCCCAGGAAATCCACTACAGCTTTACTTGGTAATAACTTGTCCAATTTTGATGATAAATGGACAAGTTCTGAAATTATAATCTGAGGACACAGTAATTAGAAACTCAGACATTTCAAGAATGAGTGGCTTTGTCAAATCACTAATTAGCCACCTAAATCATTAGAGTTGTTAGCCAAGGGTGAGATAAATCTCGAATGGTTAGTAGAGAAAGAAAAAAATTGTCAGTTACAAACTTGAGACAACCTGGAGCAACTTGAAATTATAGTTTGCCCCCATCAACTTCCCTTATGTTTCCTCAGGATAAGGCTCAAACGAAATCCTAGAAGAGCTGTTCCCAGATTAGATGATCTTAGACCATAAAGAGTGAACTGCTGTGATACCCAAGACACCCTTTAGGAGCAAAGCCCTCACCCTCCCAGTTCCTGAGAGCACATTGTCAATGATTTGTATGTTTCATCCTTGCCCATGAATCACCCTTAGTCAAGGAAACTATACCACCCAATCTTGCACCAACCTCCCAGGCTGACACCAAATCTAACCACGGGTTATACAGGGAAGCACATTCCCTGCTCTCGTTTTAATTTGATTGGTGACTCTTCAGGTATCCAAGCTTCATCTCTGTGGAGTAGGATCAGCAAAAATTGCCTCACTGTTCAATTTCTCACTCTGCCAACTCATGCTTCCCTCTTGTCCTTGCAGGTTTTATCCCTAACATACACCATAAAAAAACTCTCCTTTGATCATCTTTTCTGAAGAATTCAACCCAAGAGAAAAACTAGCACTGCCTGGCTTCGGAAGTTAAGACAAATCCTTTTGGGAGTAAAAACATGACTAACCTATGCCTACAAGACTCCGAACAAGAAATATCAATATCCAAAACAACCACCAAAAATAAGTCATCATGTGGCAGAATAACAACAACCCAAAACCCACAAACCTTATACTGAAAGATAATGAAAATGTATGTGAATGAAATTTGTTTAAAAACATTTAACACATAAACATCATAAAGTAAGAAGATACTATAGTATGATTTGGAAGATATAAAACTAAATAAACATTATAAAAACACTATAAGATCCATTGAAAAGGTTAAATATTAGATTAGTACAACTAATATGAGAATTACTGAATTGACAGTGAGCACTAAAGCAATTAAGAATGTAGCACATAGATAGGGTGCAAAAATAGGAAGTAAGGATTAAGTGATAAAATGTATGGGATGAGAAAAATCTAAAGACACCTGACTACTGGCCAAGGGACATAGAACAGGAAAGTTGGAAGAAAGGGAATAGTAGAAGATATATCGACTGGGAATTTTTTGAAATACTTATAGCTCTAGAAACTATAAATAAATAAATATTATATACTATGAAGAAAAAATAATTAGAAATCCCTATCTTTGTACATTCTTTTAAAATTACAGAAAGCAATTAACTAATAAGTTTAAATTGTTCCAGGTCAAAAGGACAATCAATGATGAAGGAATGATAAACCAGAAATGGTGTGGTGAGAAAATAACCATTATTCTAGAATGGTGTCTCCAGAAAAACCATCTTTCAAGAGTAAATATACATTTTAGTTCCTATTGAGACAATTTTGTTGCCACTTTTCCTCACTGGTTTGGAATTCAATTCCTTATTTATCCTGCTCACTCCACTAACTTCTCTCAACTCTATTTATGCCAAGATCTCCTGCCTTAATATAACATGTACCAGAATTAATATTTATTAAAATCATTTTACTTAGCTATTTTAGTCCATTTTTGCTACTATAATAGAATTCCATAGACTGGGTAATTTACAAAGAACAGAAACTTATATCTAACATTTCTAGAGGGAGAGAAGCCCAAAGTCATGGCAATGGCAGGTTCAGTGTCTAGGAAGAACTACATTCAGCTTCCAAGACAGTGCTTTGAATGACACATTCCCTGAAAAAGAATAATGCTGCGTTCTCACACGACAGAAGGCAGAGTAGAAAAGGGGTGAACTCCTTCCGTCAAATACTTTCAGAAAGTCATGAATCTGTTCATGAATGTGGAACTTTCATGATTTGCTACCTCCCAATAGACCCACTTATCAATCATATCTCATGGGAATTTAGTTCTCAAAACAGGAACATGGAGAACACACAGACAACTTGCTGGTTAAGAGACACATCTTAAAAGTGTACAGTGTCCTTTTTACCCAAAAACTGACAACACAGATTTCATTCAGTTCTCTGACTCTGTGCCGTCTGTTACATACTATTTAAACTCACTCTGTTCTTTTTATCATGGGTATCCCAGACCCAGAGTTTTGCTGTACTTAGAACTATGCCTCTGGAACAAAACACAGGTGCAGTTCTCTTCCTATACCTTGCTCTTCTAAACTCCTTGCAGTTATTCTATTGGGAGAAAAATATTCCCTATTTTTTTCTTCCTCCTCTTCCTCCTCCCCAATTCCTCCTCCTCCTCCCCTTCCTCTTCCTCCTCCCCCTCCTACTCTCCCCTCCTTCTCCTTCCCCTTCTCTTTCTTCTTTAAAGATTTATTAATTTATTTGAAAGTCAGAGTAGAGAGAGAGAAGGGTATGGGGAGAGATATCCACCTTCCATCCACTGATTTACTCTCCAGATGACCGCAATGGCCAGGAATGGGCCAGACCAAAACCAGGAGGGTTTGCAGAGGCCCAAACACTTGGACCATCTTCTGCTGCCTTTTTCAGGCCGTTAGCATGGAGCCAGATCAGTAGTGGAGCAGCAGGAACATGAACCGGCACCCATATGGGATGCTGGTGTCATAGGCAGTGACCTTATCTGATATGCCACAATGCCAGCTCCTCACCTCATTTCTTTTGTTACAATTATTAACTGTTCTGAACAAATCCCTCAGCAGGTTTTCAGCTTTTACCCTTTTATAGGCAAGAGTTAAACACCTTTAGAGGAAAAGGATATATCTAAATTATTTTCCTCATCCATCCTCTATTCGGCTCCTATTTTAATGGACAAATTTCAGGTAATAGGTACTTAGCAATTATTGCAATTTTTAAATATGAGAATTATCTTTACAGACCTTTTGTTGTTGTTTCATGCAAAGGTTCCTTAAAGTAGGCTCATTAAATAAAATGTCAGCCTTCTGATACATTGAGAGTTAACAGCTTGAAATTTATAACACCTTATTTTCCCATGGCAAATATTTTCATAATTTGGCTTCAAATCAGTTTTAAATTAAAAGAGAAAGAGTGAAATCATTTGGGTCTAAATTAAATAAGCATATTTTATATGTCTTAACCCAAAATATACGCTGATGCATGCTTGTATTGGTTTATCATATAAGAAAGTCCACATGTAAATTGATGGCAGGTTTCCAAGTAGAAAACAGATAAGCTAATTTAGATTTTTGGCAGTATTCTTCTATTTTCTCATCTAGGTGCATCATTGTATTAGTCATGGGAGAACAATGAGTTTTGCTAAATAGGGGATACAATTTTTTTCAAGTTCCCCTGTGAGCATTAAATGTGGAAAACACTTAATTGTAAACAATAAAGGAATGATCAGTTTTTCAGATACGTTTTGAAGTTATCTGCTGGAAATGATGGATAGAAAGAGAGAGAACAGAACTAAAGATAGATTTAGAAATGATTACATAGCTGCATATTCATATGCCCTATGAAAATTGAGCCACACAGGAACTGATAGGTAAATTGGAGTGGCAAGGCTATTGTTACAAATCATTCAGAGAATTCCATATAGAGCATCTATGCTAAGATGAACAGCACAGGTGTGGCATATAAGTATAATACTGCTATATTCCATAAACCACCCACAAAATCTACTTTGAGAAATCTTGGAAATCTGCAGTCTTGATAACTGATTCTCATGAGTACATAATAAAGCCTGGACTTTAACCAACCCTAACCACACATTAACCAATCTTCTACAATGTACTTAACACAAAATGAGAAACTAAGCCCCAAATTTTATTTCCAAGAAAATCATCAAGTCTCTAAGACTTCTTTATTAAATTAGACAATCATTGATAAATTTATTTATTTAATTTGCTATTCACTAATTATCTTGTTAACTGAATTGTTTGAAGACAAATAAATGAATAGTACCTGTCCTTATCTGTTCAAAATCTACTAGGAAGTTCAGAGAAAGTAATAACAGAGACTAAGGCTTTATTAGAATAAATATTAAACTACAGTTAGTCACTTATTGTTAGATTTTCAATTTTCCAACCCCAGGCACACATATTTTTTTTTCCTTAGCTTTTATATCCACAGATGGAAACAATAAGCAAAACTAATCTAATAGTTATTGTATTCAAGTAAAGGTTTTTCTCCAAATTCATGTGCTAATTCAGCAAAGTGATATTAACATTTAGATAACTTGAATACCATATATTAATAAAGCATTAATTTACACAATTTCCTAATGAGTAGAGATTTTCATATTCCTAAAGTCTTTTGCAATGGAAAAACTGAGCCAGTTAATTAGAATCCTATTGTAATCCTAACCCCCTCCATACTTCCTTAATATTGGACTATTCTGACCAAAAATGAACATATGTATTGTCTCTTTGTTCCATTTCACACATGATGTAATTGACTCATTTCCTCCATAATATTAACAAGATATCATTAACCTTCTCTAAAGAATCTAAACTGCTGAACAACAGATGCTTTACAGACAGGGAAAAATAGGTAGAAATCCTAAGTTATAAAGTCATTAGATGTATCTGGAAATAAAACTTCTCTGACAAGGAGAGCATGACATATTCATGGTATGAAAGAAGAAAGATAAATTAACAAAATAACAAAACGGGGAGCAGTCATTTAGCCTAGTAGTTGGAACATTTCTGTACCCCATCAGAATACCTGGTTTTGATCCTCAGCTCTGGCTTCTGACTCTAACTTCCTACTAATGCAGCCCCTGGGAGGCAGTGATGAATCAATAATCACATTCCTGACACCCACACTGCACTCACAGTTCTTGGCTTGGGCCCCAGCACAGCCCCCAAAGTGGCAGGCATTTGGAAAGTGAACCAGTGCTTGGAACTTTTCTCCCTGTCTCTCTCTCTCCTTCCCTCTCTCTCTCTCCTTTCCTCTATCTCTTTCTCTCTCTCTCTCTCTCTCTCTCTCTCTCACCCTCCCTCCACCCCCCACCAGTGATTGGAATCAATCTCTTTCTCTCTCCCTCCCTCCCTCTCTCCCTCCCTCTCATAAATAATTTTTAAAACAAGAACTAATATCTCCCATGTAGATTTAGTCAACTGCAAATTCATCATGAGAAAGTTATAACTACATGAAATTTAACTATGCACTATTTTAACTATGTAAGTTTATTTCTGTTAGTTCCTATTGGGAAAGAACTGTTAGACACTTTTAGTATTATCTTTGCCAGTTACCACTTTGAATCACTGAATAAGTTACTGTTATTTCTAATTATTCTTCAATAAAGGCAAAGAGCACTATGGTAAACGTATCCATTTAAAGGGTTTCCAGTTCATAAAATTGCTTTGATATTGAAGTAATACACATCAATGCATAAGTTGAATTCATTCCAAAATGAAATATGGATTTCTAGGTAAATAGAAAATAGCTGCTTACCCAGGTATTTTCATCCAGCTGGTGATTGTAAACATGGTATTACCAAATAGGCAGGACACTATTTTATTATAACCATGTATCTAGGATATGTATTCTTCAGTGACTCACATCCATAATTGACTAGCATATATAATAATCTATTTGTTCTGCTATATCTCACCAAACATTGTGAAATATTTACTCAATTTATCTAACTGATATAGAACGGTGTCAATAATTTTACTTCCCCTTTTCTGTCATTATGATTTAATTTTACAAGTTGTGTAACATCAAGAAGGTCAAGAATGTCACTTCTACTTCTGCCAGCTACAGCTAAGAAACAAAAAGAAAATCAATGATATGTCTGTTTTTAAAGGGCAGTGAATGGTAAATGAGAAAAATAATCTAAAATAATCTCATTCTTCTGCTTATTAGTGTGCTACTGATCACATTGGAAGTGGAAGGAATTAATAAATAACTGCAGTCATATACAGTAATATGACCTGTTAACATCCCTCCTCATGTGGTTTGAGTTTGAGTATAGATCAATGAGTGACATGCTGTTGGGAATGTGGGTGTCCCAAGAACGGTACTTGATATTTAGATGGCACTTTACAATTTAAGATGTATCTCCATTCTTGCCATTTAATTTCAATTTCCAGACAACCCTGACCCACTGTAAGGATAACATTGAATCTTTATTACCATTGCTATCAATATCTAGTTCAGGAATGACAATATTAATAGATTTCTAAATCTACTTGCAGTTACTGACTTTCTTCAAGCTGAGTATAAATCCAATTAGAGTGAAGAAAAAAGGAGAGTGAAAAGTGCTTTAAGCATGCAAATGAGATGGTTGTATTTTATATCTGTTGTATACATGAAGGAAGTATTTGTTTTAATTTAAATTTACTGATAATTTTCTTGATACATATTAGATATGGTATAATACATTATACACTCTGAGTTGTGCAAAAAGCAAATGCTGGAGTTCTTATCAACAAGGAGCTTGCAATTCCTCAAAAACAAGATAGATGCACTACACATAAATTGGAGAAAAATGTAAGAATAAATTAACCTTCCAGCCATGTGCAGTTTTTTCATCTGTATATGTTCAATAAAAAGCAGCTGCTAAATAATGTCTCATCATGTTTACATATAAATCAGATACAGGAAGCTCCACACTAACACTGATCATGTTCAACTGTTTCTCTGTGTGCTACTCTTATTTTACTGCTATGTTACAAATGGTAATATTGATTTCTAACAACCTGTTTAATAAGATTTATTTATTTATTTATTTAAAACTTACAGTTGAGAGAGAGAGAGAGAGAGATCTTCCATCCACTGGTTTACTCCCCAAATAGCTGCAGCAGGTGGGCTGGGCCAGGCCAAAGCCAGAAGCCAGGAGCTTCTCCTATGTGGGTGTAGGGGACCAAGCACTTGGTCCATCTTCCACTGTTTGTCCCATGCCATAATCAAGGAACTGTACTGGAAGTGGTACAGCTGAGACGAGACATGAACTGGCACCCATATGGTTTATTAATGTCACAGGTGGTGGCTTTACTTACTGCATTGGCACCATGCTCTTGTTTCTTAAAGAAAGATACAGGAAAGGCTGGTGTCCAACTACTACATTTCCTAATCACTCTTCTTTTATGGGTTGCAGAAGTATACATCCCATTGCATACTCTTTATCTTTCATTATCATCATCTCTAAAAGAGAAATTGGTGGTTTGAACCTGCTGTTTAAAACGTGTCAATGTGGAGTTGGCGCTGTGGCATAGTGGGTAAAGCTGCTGCCTTCAGTGTCAGCATCCCATATGGGCAACAGTGCGAGAACCAGCCTCTGATCCAGCTCTCTGTTATGGTCTGGGAAAGCAGCAGAAGATAGTCCAAGTGCTTAAGCCCCCGTACCTACATGGGAGACCTGGAGGAAGCTCCTGGCTCCTGGCTCCTGGCTTCAGATTGGCACAGCTCTGGCCATTGTGGCCATTTGGAGAGTGAACCAACAGATGGAAGGCCTCTCTCTGCTTCTCTCTCTCCCTCTCTCTCTCTGCCTGCGTAACTCTGCCTTTCAAATAAATAAATACATCTCTAATAAAAATGAAATGTATCAATGTGGGTGGGCACTGTGCACAGCCAGTTAAGACACAGCTTGAGATACCCATATCTATATCAGAGCACCTTGGAGCTAGTCCTGTGTCTACTTTCGATCCACTGCTGCTGCTGCAGCTTCCTGCTAATGCACCTGGAAGGCAACAGGTGATGACCAAGTCCTTGGGTGTCAGCTGCCCAAGCTGAAGGAGTCTCTGGCTATCTTCAGCCAGAACCAGTCTCTTCCATTTCAGGCATTTGTGGAGTCTGCACATTTATGTTGATCACTGTGCCTCTCCAATAAATAAATAAACTTTAAAAATCTGCCAATGAGATAGGCATTTGGGAGAACTGCTATGACCCCGCCTGGGATGCTTGCATCCCATTTCATAGTACCTGGGTTTGAATCCAAGCTCTGTTCTTTATTCTGTCTTCTTGCTAAAGCACACCCTGGGAGTCAGCAGATGTTAGATCAAGTGGTTGGGTCTCTGCAACCCACAGGAGAGACCCAGATTGAGTTCTAGGCTCCCAGTTTTGGAATGGCCCAGCCTCAACTTTGCACATTCGTGGAGTATACCTGCAATGGGGAGCTCACTCTCTCTCTTCCTCTCTCTCTCTCTCTCGGTGTCTTTCAAATAAAAAAGTGAAATTAATTAAAAATCAGAAAATTTAGCTATGCTTGTAAATTTTCAGTGTTAATGAACAGATTAAACTCACTATAGTCTATCTCACCTACTCAGTGAAAATGTAAAATAAAACTGTAGCCAGAATACCAACAGCAACTCCTGAGGACTCCAGAAAATGAAGAGTCACACGATTGGATTGGGGGGCGGGGAGGGTCAACACTTGGATAACAGCCTGCAGTACATTAATATTGTATTCCCCCTTTATCTTTTGTCTTTGAACCAAGGGCAGCCCAATTGCAGAATGCATAGTAAATAACTTTGAAATAAAACCCACCCTCCATTTCTGTTCAAGTGAACAGCAAAATAGGACTCTGTGAGCTTAAGAACACTTTTATAACAAAACATTATTCTGATCAAAATAACTAGGAAAAGGCTCTGCCAGGCGCCAGAAACTGTGAGAGGTGAAGAGCAGATGACTGGAGTGAGGATGCCCTAATTATGTAAAAGAACTGATAGAGGCCTTGAATCAGTAATGTGTTGCAATGGGTGGAACAAACACCAAATAGCATATCATAGTCTTGAAAAACTGAACTAATGTGTAAACCACGGTCCAAAGGCCATACTGCTTGAGTGGCTCATGCATGGGACAGACTAAAACAGCATGGAAGGACATGAAAATTGTAGCAACAGTAAATCAGAAATTGACACAGAACTTGCAGCTTGGTGCATTGTCTACTATAAATAAATAAACTCAGGGTGAATATTTTCCCTAATGATTAAGCTGTTAGTTGGAATAGCTGCATATTATACTATAGTGTCTGAATTTAAGTCCCAGCTCTGCTCCTAATTCCAGCTTCTTTCTAATGCACACCCTGTGATGCGGCAATAATGGTTCTAGAAGTGCATCCCTTCCAATCATATGGGAGACCCTGACCGAGTTCCCAGCTCCTGGCTTTGGCCTGATGAATCCTAGTCATTATAGGTATTTGAATAGTGAACCAATGGATGGGAGTTCATTCTGTATATCTCAACCTCAATCTCTCTCTTTCAGACATATAAGTAAACACAAATTTATAAATGAATATATTAATCAAATAACTTGACATTCTCTTATTGAATTTATTGGGAACCAGAGTCACATAGGATAATATTCAGAATTCCCAAGAAACAATCCAGAGTTCAGCATAAAAAGACTCAGGAAAAATCCAAACAATTTTCATGGAATTGTGTTGGAATTGTAAGATAAAGAAGAATGATTTTGTCTTCTTTGTTTGAAAGATGGAGTGACAGAGATGGAGAGAAAGATATCTCTCATGCACTGGTTCAATCCCCAAATGGCTACAATAGGTGTGCTGGGCCATGACAAAACCAGAAGCAGGAACTCCATCTAACTCTCCCATATGGGTGGCGAGTACCAGGCTCTTGAACCAGCCTCCTGATTGCATTAGCAAAGGAATGGACTGGAAATGGGGCAAGCAGAACTCAAATTGGCATTCCAATATGGATACAGGCATCCCCAAAGACAGTATAACTGGCTGTTCCCCAACACTCACCCCTAGACAAAGATTTTAAAACAGTTGACATAACTGTGCTCCATAAAGCAAAGGCTAACACTCTTGAAATGAAAGAAATTCTCCACAGAAAAATGGAAAACTATTCAAAACCAACTAGAAATATATGCATTGAAAAATATAGTAATTATAAATTAAAATTTTATGAACTAGACTCAGTAGTGGAATGGAAAGATAGGAAAGACAGTTTGTAAACTTGAAAATGGAGCAATAGAAATTATCCAACCTGAAGAACAGAAAGTAATAAAAACTAAAAATCAGAGATTTAGCAAAGCATCAGGAATCTGTGGGATCTATCACAAGATCTAACATCTATGTCATTAGATTCTTAAATGAGAGAAGAAACTTTCCCAAAAAATTTTGAAGAAGAAATAACAGCTTAAAACAAACAATTTGTCTAAGGATTCAAATTTAGATTGTTGAAGCTCACAAAACTCTAAAACAGTAGGATACATTAAAATAAAACCATCTCCTCAAACCTAATCATCAAAGTGCTACAAATTATATGCCTATATATCAAAGACTCATAGATATAGATATTGTTAAAGGTACATAGGTATAGTGAGATAAAACGTTACATATTGGGAAAATTTTTCTAGTGACTACTTATATATCACTAGAATCTTTAGATGCCAGAGAAAGACATTGTTAATGAGTTGGAAAAAAAGAATTGTGAATATATACATTATCTACTCAACAATTTTTTTTCAGGAATAGTACGTAATAAAGGTAATCTCAGATGGAGAAAAGTAGGAGAATTTGTTAACACATGAATTTTCTAAAAAGTACTATTAAAGGAAATTTTGTAGCTCTATGTGGAATAAGAAAAAAAGGAATATTGAAACTTCAATAGTAAAAGAAAATGGTAAATATTTGGTTAAACATTCTTACTCTAATTTTTTAAAAAATATATACTTATTAAATATATATGTGCATCTATCAATGTATGTAATTACTATAATATATATAATATGTATAATTATAAAAGATACATTTATAACATATAGAACTATTAAAGGATATCATCAATGTGCATGCTGCTAAGTGGGCCCAGAATATCTCCCCCACCTCAATCCATAAACACACATGCTTTTTACCCAATTACTACTCTTCTTTTGGTTCATTTAGGTACAATCCCATGTACCCTGAAATTTCTTGCATACTATTTATGCCAAAATTTCATTATACAAAAGCAGCTTCAGAAATTCTGTGCTTAAGGAAATGGAAACTGAAAATCTGGTCAGAAGAGAGTTGGGGCAAGTGTCCTGAACTTCTCTTTGTATGCATTATTTTCATTGAAACAATAGCTGATAGCAATACATGTGTTAACCTACCACTTATGATGCCCGCACCTGATATGGGTGTGGCAGTTCAAGTCCTGGCTTTTCATCTTCCCATCCAGTTTCTTGCTAATGCACGTGAGAAGACAGTGGATAATGGCACAAATGCTTGAGTTCCAGCCACTCATGAGGGAGAGCCAAATAAAATTTCTGCCTCTGCCATTGGCCTGGTGTAGCCTCAGCTGTTGCAGGTACTTGGGAAGTGAACTAGCCTATGGAAAGTCTCTCTCTCTCTCTCTCTCTCTCTCTCTTTCTCTCTCTTCCTCTCTCCCTATTATTTTACCATTCAGATAAATTAAATATTTTAAAATAATATCAATACATTTTCTTGTCATCATCAGACTTAGACAGGTGCTTGCCAGGCTCTGTGCAGGGAAGGTGGTAGATAAAAAATGTTAAAATGAAAAGTAAAGAAATAGTTCATATACATCTTCTGATACTATTGTGCACAGTCGTGTGTGTGTGAGAGAGAGAGCGAGCGAGCAAGAGAGAAAGAGAGAGGGAGGGAGAGAGAGAATAATTTTTAAATGTTTATTTTCCTCCAAGCATGGAGGACTCCAATCATATAATGTTTTCACCTTGTATTATGTTTGTACAGTGTATTCAAAATTATCATTTTTCCTAGGAGGGTAAAATGTTAAAAAAAAAGAGAGAGAGAGAAGCTCATACTGCGCCTTGGTCCCCAACTTCTAGTGCCTAGAAGAAAAGCAATAACGGGGAGAACAAATATATCAGAATCCAGGATAATAATTCTTATTTCCTGTTTGTTTTCTATCTTGTCCACGAAAATACAGGCTTCAAAAAGACAACGATTTTTATGTGCTTTGATATTAATTATACTCTCGGTGCTTAGAATAGTACACATTGTGGGTGTTTAACATTATCTGTTGAACGAAGTAAATGAAAAGATTGATTTTCCTCTCTCCATGAGGACAGAAATTATATCTATTTGGTTCTCCACTGTATCTCCACTACACAGTATGTTTCCTGACACTTAATAGACATTCAAAAACGTGTTACATGAAGAAAGTATATTTTTAAAAGTTTAAGTAAAGGAAATTAGTGACAATCATTTTAATCAAAAAAGTTCATGGGTTTTATCTTTTTTCCCCATAGTCACCAAAATTGTAAGATTATAAGAATTGGGGATTAACTGATTAACTAAAGTCCTTTTAACACTTCTATATCTCTGGTTCTATACTGGGCTCTTTGCATACATAATCTTTGTAATCCTCTTAACAATACTCCCATACATCAAATGAGAAAACTGAGATTAAGAGGAGCTGCATAATTTGTCAAAGTCTTTGACAAGTAAGTGGTAGAATTTGGCTCCATTTGACAGTGTAATCCTTATTTCTCTTCCAATTTCTCTTTGATTATCTACCTATACATAGACTCACATAGCATATATAGAATTTCTCCTTGTAGAGTAGATACTGATTAGTTCTCAGAGTCCAGCCCATTTTCTCACAAAGTATAGTCCATATAAAGTCCAGGAGGACAAGACTCAAGACTGTAGTGAATCAATGTTAGTAAGAGACATGTTGTCTTGACAATACCTCTAGCCTTCTGAAAAGTTCTTAAGGAGTTTCACAAGTATTTTGTGCTTTTGTCTTACTAATTCCCTGCCTACTCCTGTGATTAGCTTCAGTCTGGCTTAAACACTGATTTCATATGTATGTATTCTACTTCTATAAAATGGAAATATTATTTATCTTATCTGGCTTCTGAAGAATTAGAAGCAAGGCTTTTCAAGTTTCTAGGAGGAAATAAGATCTCAAAAACAGTTATTAGGTGCAAGGAAGTTTTTATTGTCTTTTATGAGCAAGACTAGACGCAAGAAGTGCATACTAAATAGGTATATAATCATTTACAGTTTTCTATGGGATAAAGAACCAAAATATAATAATTCCTTCATTTTCTCAGGAAAGTAATTAACAGAGACTATAAAAATGAGATGGAGACTTCTAAAGGCCAATAGAACTACTCCGAATAGTCTGTATGTTGAATGTATCAAGAATTTAACAATTTGAATAAAATTCATATATATTTATTTTCTGGTTTATACATATGAAAAAATAATCATTACTATCACTTGATTGAGGCTCATACAAGGACATCTGATGACATTTTAGATGTTCTATATCTAGGCCATGGCCAGGCCTAGATTATAGCCATGGATTTTAAATCTCTAGGTACAATGCACTTTCCACTGAAATAGACAGTGCAGTAGAAAATGTTACTTTCACATGACATAAGACATATTCTGAGTAGGCATTTAGCCTAACATGTAAGATACCCACATCTTACATCAGAGTACCTGAATTGTATTCCCAGCTTTAGCCCTTGACTCTAGCATCCTGTAAATGCAGACAATGGGAGGCAAGAGTGATGGCCCAGGAAATTGAGGTTGTGCAATACACATAGGAGAACTGTAGTTTGTTCCCAGCTCTCAGCTCCAGCCCTTGTCCAACCATGGCCATTGAGTGCATCTGTAGAGTAAATCAGCAAAGGAAACACTCTCTATCATACTCTCTATCTCTCTCTATGTATATCTCTATGTGTGTGTGTGTTTCTGTCTCTCAAATAAGTAATAAGTAAATATGGAAGAAAAGTAAATCAAATGTTTACAAACATCCATGTTTGACACTGAATAAAAAATTTAACTCTCTTATGATTTAATGCCCTGTTTTCATTTTTAACTTATACTCTGTTTTAAAAAGTTTATTTATTTTTAAGGCAGAGTGATATACAGACAGAAACAAAGAGAGATTTTTCCAAAAGCTTGTTCACTCCTTAAGTGACTGTAACAGCTATGGCTAGGCCAGGCCAAAGTCAACAGCCTGAAACTCCAGTTGGGTTTCCCACTTGGGTGAGAGGGATTCAGGTACTTAACTTATCATCTTTTGCCTTGCAGGATGCACGTTAGCAGGAAACTAATTTGAAAGTGGCAAAGCTGGGACTTGAATCAAGCACTCCTTTATAGATACAGCTGTCCCATGCAGCAGCTTTAACTGCTGAACCACAATGCTCTACCTGGTGCTACTTTTCAGTTAGATTTTGCATTAGGCATATGGGCACAATCACTTGAAGTCAACATATTTAACCAAATCACCATCAAGACCCACTATTTTAGCTCATCTTTTTCTATGAAATCTGAATGCTTAACTCTTCAGTCTTTAAATTTTATTTAATGTTTATTTATAAGGTCATAAAATTATAGAATCTTTCTACATTTAAATAGTGCTTGAGGAAATGATTTTACATTCACGACTGAATTCTACAGTGTAAACCCTTAAAAATCAAGACTGTTGAAATTAACATGACTTTAAAGATCATTCTGGGGACTTAGCAATTTTTATGCATATTATGAAAATTAAAGCTGTTAGTTTTAATAGTTTTCAATTGGATTCCTTAGGATTTTTCATGTTGAACTTTTAGTTATTTATAAAGATATTTCTTTAGTTTTTCCTTTCCCCAGTAGATGCCTTTTATTCCTTTCTCTTATTGACTTTCTCTGCCTACAATCTCTAGTATAATGTGGAAAAAAATGGCAAAAGCAGACATTTTTTGTTTTCTCTTGCTCTTAGATGAAAAACAGCCTTTCACCAATGAGTATAATACCAGCAGTGGGTTTTCTAGATGTCTATCATTAAATTGAGGAAGTTTCCATTCCTACTTTTTTTTTCACTTTTATTTAATGAATATAAATTTCCAAAGTACAGAATATGGATTACAATGGCTTCCCCCCCATAACGTCCCTCCAACCCACAACCCTCCCCTTATCCACTCCCTCTCCCCCTCCATTCACATCAAGATTCATTTTCGATTCTCTTTATATACAGAAGATCAGTTTAGCATATATTAAGTACAGATTTCAACAGTTTGCTGCCACACAGACACATAAAGTGAAAAATACTGTTTGAGTACTAGTTATAGCATTAAATCTCAATGTACAGCACACTAAGGACAAAGATCCTACATGAGGAGTTAAGTGCACAGTGACTCCTGTTGTTGACTTAACAAATTGACACTCTTGTTTATGGCATCAGTAATCACCCTAGGCTCTTGTCATGAGCTGCCAAGGCTAAGGAAGCCCCCCTGAGTTCACTGACTCTGATCATATTTAGACAAGGCCATGGTTAAAGTGGAAGTTCTCTCCTCTCTTCAGAGAAAGGTACCTCCTTCTTTGATGACCCATTCTTTCCACTGGGATCTCACTCGTGGAGATCTTTCATTTAGTTTTTTTTTTTTTCCCCAGAGTGTTTTGGCTTTCCATGCCTGAAATACTCTCATGGGCTTTTCAGCTGGATCCGCATGCCTTAAGGGCTGATTCTGAGGCCAGAGTGCTGTTAGGACATTTGCCATTCTATGGGTCTGCTGTGTATCTCACTTCCTATGTTGGATCATTCATTCCTACTTTTTTGATAGTTTATTTTGTGAAAGGATGTTAGGTTTTGTCCAATGATTTTTTATACCTATTGAGATAATCATGATTTTTCTCATAGCATATTTTACAATAATTGTTTCTGTTGATTAAACCAACTTCATATTTGTATAAACTTATTTGATTATAGTGTACTATTCTTTTAATATGTTGTTGGATTTGGCTAATTAGTTTTTATTGATGATTTTTGTGTTTACATTTATGAAGAAATTAGTCCATAGTTTTCTGTGGCATCACTGTATTTGTATTAGCTTTATATGGCTATTGAAAAAAATCCACCACAAATTGAGTGACTACAAAGGACACAAATTTATTTCCAGCAGGTCTGGAAGCCAAGAATCCAATATCAATATAACGGAGCCAAAAGCTGAGGTGTCGACAGGTCTGTGCTCCAACCCCAACCTGACATCATAGAAAAGAACTGATTTCCTTGTTTTCGAGATTCTAGAGGTGAATTCTCTCGCTTATGTTCAGTTTCTATTTTTTTTAAAGTCTATAATGTAGTACCATCAAAGCTCTCTGTTTTCATCATTATATTGTCTTCTGCTATTTGTGTCCCTTTGCTTCCTCTCACAAATACACTTGTGTTGAATGATCCTACCTAGTAATCTATGAAACCCCTTCCATTTCAAAACCTTAGTCTTCACTGTAAAGTCTCTTATTCCATACTGGGAGCTGAGTATGGGAGAAGGGGACATTATTTAACCTACTCAATCATGTTTTGGCATTACCTTAATACTGGTCTAATAGAATAATTGGGGAGGCCAATAAGGATTGACTGTTAATAGGTATAGAGTCACCTAGGTGGAGACAAAAATACTCTAAAATTAGATAGCAGTGATGTTTGCAACACTCATGTATATGTTTTATAAAAGAAAATTGGATTGTGTAGTTGGTCTTGTATTTACTTATTTGAGAGACAGAATGAATGAAAGGTGACCAGATAGAACTCCTATCCTCTGGTTCATTCTCCCATATACCCAAAACAGACAAGTGGGGAGCCAGAAACTCAATCCAGGTCTCCTCTGTGGGTGGCAGGAACCCAACTGCTTGAACCATTAGCTTTTGTCTCACAGGACAGCATTAGTAAGAAACTGGAAACTAGACCAGAGCCAAAACTGGAACCCAAGCACTCAAGATATTTATTGCAGTAATCCCAGGTCTTAATCACTATTAGAGTTGTATCATAAAAAAAGTAGGAATTTTGCTTTTTTCTTATTTGTTTGTTTCTGTAAGATTTAAGGGAGAATTTGCTGTCTGATAAATTATATTCAATTAACAGTACCAGTAAATCTAAAGTAACAAAGTTAATGAAAATAGATTATATTTCTTAAATAATGGGAAGAGTTGGAGTATGCCAAGTTCCCAATATCCTCTTGTCAAATTTCTGATGGAAATTGGATAATAAAGACCCTCCCAAAACAAAGAAAAGCTCAGGACCAGATGCCTACATAGCTGAATTCTACCAGACATTTAAGAAGAACTAATTTCAATGCTTCTCAAGATACTCAAAATAACTGAAAGGGAGAGAGTCCTCCAAAACTCCATCTATGAATCCTCCATCACCTTAATTCCTAAACAAGAAATAGAAGCAACAGAGAAAGAGAACTATATATCAATATCCCTGATGAAAATAGATGCAAAAATTCTCAACAAAATATTAACTAATCAAATCCAACAACACATTGGAAAGATTATTCATCTGGACCAAATTGGATTTATCCCTGATGTGCAAGCATGATTCAACATTCACAAGTCAATAAATCTGATACATTACATTAATGAAATGAAGAACAAAACCATATGATTTTCTCAATAGATGCAGAGAAATTATTTGATAAAATACAACAACCTTTCATGATGAAAACCCTAAGCACATTGGGTATAGAAGGAACATTCCTCAACACAATCAAGGACAATTTATGACAAACCCATGACCAGCAACCTATTGAATGGGGAAAATCAGGAAGCATTCACCCTAAGATCCAGAACCAGATAAGGATACCCTTTCTTACCATTGCTATTCAATATAATCCTGGAATTTTAGGCAGAGCCATTAGAGAAGGAAAAAGAAATCAAAGGGATACAAATTGGGAAGGAGAAAGTCAAACTATCCCTATTTGAAGATGACATGATCTCATATATAGTGGATCCAAAAGACTCCACTGAGAGACTACTGGAACTCATAAAAGGGTTTGGTAAAGTTGCAGCATTTAAAATCAACACAGAAAAATCAATAGCTTTTGTATACACAGGCATTGTCATAGCTGAGAAAGAACTTTAAAGATCAGTCAAATTCACAACAGCTCCAAAAAGAACTAAATATCTTGGGATACATTTAACCAATGATGTCGAAGATGTCTATGATGAAAATTACAAAACACTAAAGAAAGAAATAGAAGAAGACATTAAAAAATGGCAAAATCTTCCATGTTCATGGATTGGAAGAATCAACATCATCAAAATGCCCAAACTACCAATTTACAAAATGTAAATTACCAATAGTAATATACAGATTCAATGTTCTCCTAATCAAAATACCAATGGCATTCTTCATAGATCTAGAAAAAATGATGCTAAAATTCATATGGATATAAAAAAGATCTTGAAAAATCTTATACAACAAAAACAAAGTCAGAGGCATCACAATACCTGATTTCAAGACATACTATAAGGTAGTTATAATCAAAACAGGCTGGTACTGGAACAAAAACAGACTTATAGACCAATGGAACAGAATAGAAACTCCAGAAATCAATCCATGTATCTATAACCAACTTATCTTTGACAAAGGAGGTAAAATCAATCCATGGAACATTGGACAATATCTCTAACAAATGGTGCTGGGGAAACGGAATCTCCATGTGCAAATGTTTTTAAACTAGACCACTACCTTATACCTGAAAAAAATCCACTCAAAATGGATTAAAGACCTAAATCTATGACCTGATACCATCAAATTACTAGAGAACATTGGGGAACTTCTGCAAGACATAGGCATAGGCAAAGCCCACTTGGAAAAGATGCCAGAAGCAGAGGTGATCAAAGCCAAACTTGACAAATGGGATTACACCAAGCTGAGGTGTATTTGTACTACAAAAGAAACACTAAGCAAAGTGAAGGGGCGAACAATAGAACTGGAAAAAATTTTTTTCAAACTATGCAACTGATAAAGGGTTAACATCAGAATCTATAAAGAGCTCATGAAATTCAACAACAGAAAAACAAACAATCCAGTTAAGAAATGGGTAAAGGACTTGAACAGGCATTTCTCAAGAGAGGAAATTTAAATGACCAACAGACACTTGAGAAAATGCTCAGATCACTAGCCATCAGGGAAATGCAAATCAAAACCACAATGAGGTTTTACCTTTTCCTTATTAGAATGGCTCATATACAGAAATCAACAAATGACAAATGCTGGCAAGGACTGGGGAAAAAGTTACCATGGTTCACTGTTGGTGGGAATGTAAAGTGGTGCAGCCACTGAGGAAGCCAGTATGGAAATATCTCAGAAATCTGAATATAGACCTACTATATGATCCAGTCATCCCACTGCTGGGAATTTACCCAAGGGAAAGAAAATCAGTATATGAAAGAATTATCTGTAATAGCATGTTTATTGCAGCTCAACCCACAATAATGAAGATATGGAATCAACCCAGATGTCTATCATCCATGATTGGATAAAGAAATTATTGTATGTATATATACACTATGGAGTATACTCAGCTAAAAAAAGAAGAAGAATAGAGGTGGAGGAGGAAGAGAAGGAGGGAGAGGCAGAGGGGAAGGGAGGGGAGGAGGGGGAAGAGGAGGAAGAAGAGACCTGGATCCTATCTTTTGCAACAAAATGGATGCAACTGGAAACTATTATATTTAGTGAAGTAAGACAGTCCCCAAAAGATAGATATCATATGTTTTCCCTGATCTAATTAATAGAGTACCTGAAATGGAATGTATTGGCATGAAGTAAACATTGTGAGATTTGATGATTATTAATAGCCCTTGTCTCTTCTGTTGAGGAACAGTGTTTTATTTTGTTTTCTTTTTTCTTCGTACTATTTGTTGAAATCTCTTACTTAGTGTAGGGTTAACTATATGATCATTAAGTAAACTGAAAATAAATCTTTGTAAAAATTATAGTGGGAATGTGAGAGGGAGGAGAAAGAAGGTTTGGAATGTGGTCAAGAGGGAGGGCGGGAGGGTGGGGGTGTATGTCATTATGCTCCTAAATCTGTATATATGAAATACATGAAACTTGTATAGCAAATAAAATTTTAAAAATACATACTAAAAGGCAGTTATAATCAAAACAGCCTGGTACTGGCACAAAAAATAGACATGTAGACTGACAGAACAGAATAGAAACTCCAGAAATCAATCCACACAGCTACAAAGAATCTTTGGCAAAGGAGCTAAAATCAATACCTAGAGAAAAGACAGTCTCTTCAACAAAGAGTGTTAGGAAAATTGGATTTCCATATTCAGAAGTATGAAATAAGATGACCCCTATTTTACATCTTATACAAAAATCAACTCAAAATGTAACAAGGATCCTAAATCTACAACCTGAAACCATCAAGTTACTAAAGGAGAACATTGGGAAAAAGCTGGAAGACATTGTCATAGGCAAAGACTTTTTGTGGAAACAAAAAAAAGCATAGTTATTATGGAAAACATAGAGTTTCCTTAAAAAAACTGAAAAATAGAACAATCATAAGATACAGCAACCCTATTACTGGGTATGTATTCAAGGATAATGGAATCAGTCTATCAAAGAGACTTTTGCATTACCATGCTTTTTGCAATGTCATTCATAATAGCTAAGAAATAGAAACAACTTAAGTGTTCATAATTAATGAATAGAAAATGAAAATGTGGTACATATATAATAGAATAGTATTTGGCCACAAAAATAATGAAATCTCATCATTTGCCACAATATGAACAGAACTATTGTTCATTATGTCAAGTAGATAAACCAAGCACAAAAAGACAAGTACTGTGTGATCTCATTAATAGGTGAAACATCAAAAAAACTGATCTCATGGAAGTTAAGACTATCATAGTGGTTGCCAGAGGCTGTAAACAGAAGGGAGAAGGCACGAATGGGGGAAAAGTGGATTAACAGATATTAAATTATAGTCAGGAATAAGAAATTCTGGTGCTGTGTTGCAAAGAAAGGTGTTCATAGGTCATATAACATATATTTATTTAAAAAAAAAACGGATTTCTGATGTTTTAAATATAAACAAATGTTAAATGTTTCAGGAGAAAAATATGTTCACCTAATTTCAACATTATGCAGTGTAAAAACATCAAGCGAAATATCACTTGATATTCAATAAATATGTAAAATTTTTCTGTCAGTTAAAATATAATTTTTCAAATAATTTAAAAAGAAAGAATACTGCTAGCTCTAAGTAGAAATGCTAAGCAATCTTGAAAAAGATGCTAATGAAAAAGAAACTGTTTTTACAACATGATGAGTTATTGATTCTCTGACATGACAGTTTTAACCTACTCTCAACTTATTAGCCAATGAATTTAAATGTTACTTTGATTCCCTTTTGCATAAAAGATAACCATACTTACAACTGGATCAAATAACATGGGCTTTTCAAAATAAGGGGAAAACTGTCTAGCACAAAGTGGATCCAAATCTACATTTCTCTGAGCACCCTAATGTTTTTGTTAAAAAAGGATGACTTAGAACTAAGAATTTAATCCCTGTTTTTCTAAGTTTTAAAAATTT
Source organism: Oryctolagus cuniculus (assembly GCF_051225735.1). Classification (NCBI taxonomy): domain Eukaryota; kingdom Metazoa; phylum Chordata; class Mammalia; order Lagomorpha; family Leporidae; genus Oryctolagus; species Oryctolagus cuniculus. The sequence continues at coordinate 172,416,296 of NC_142868.1, read as the reverse complement.
TCCTATAATGCACTGAATTTGTTTTATGATGAAAATTTGGAGATGTAATCAGGGGAAAAAAAAAGGGCGGGGAGAGAATGATCCAACATGGGAAGTAAGATACACAGCAGACCCATAAAATGGCAGATGTCCTAAACAGCACTCTGGCCTCATAATCAGCCCTTAAGGCATGCGGATCCGGCTGAAATGCCCATGAGAGTATTTCAGGCATGGAAAGCCAAGACACTCTGGGGAAAAAAAAAAAAAAAACCTAAATGAAAGGTCTCCACGAGTGAGATCCCAGTGGAAAGAATGGGTCATCAAAGAAGGAGGTACCTTTCTCTGAAGGGAGGAGAGAACTTCCACTTTGACCATGGCCTTGTCTAAATATGATCAGAGTCAGTGAACTCAGGGGGCTTCCATAGCCTTGGCAGCTCATGACAAGAGCCTAGGGTGATTACTGAGGCCATAAACAAGAGTGTCAATTTGTTAAGTCAACAACAGGAGTCACTGTGCACTTAACTCCTCATGTAGGATCTTTGTCCTTAGTGTGCTGTACATTGAGATTTAATGCTATAACTAGTACTCAAACAGTATTTTTCACTTTATGTTTCTGTGTGGCAGCAAACTGTTGAAATCTTTACTTAATGTATGCTAAACTGATCTTCTGTATATAAAGAGAATCGAAAATGAATCTTGATGTGAATGGAAGGGGAGAGGGAGTGGATAAGGGGAGGGTTGTGGGTTGGAGGGACGTTATGGGGGGGAAGCCATTGTAATCCATATTCTGTACTTTGGAAATTTATATTCATTAAATAAAAGTTTGAAAGCAAAAAAAAAAAAAATTCAATATCAGATCCTTTCTACCAGAATACCATGTACTTTTTGAGCTCTCCAGTGTTAAAAATGTAAGCAATGACTAAAGCATTTTCATTTTCATTCACAAAAAAGCTTTTCCAAAGAATTTCAAAGGCATACACATTTATTTTCCTCTCTGATATTACTTTTTATGGAAAATAAATGGATCATAATCAAAGGTGCAAATTTACAAATCTCAAATGACATTGTCACATTTGAATAAACAAAGGAAAATCAAAAGAACATATTCTTTCACAGAAATGAGATTCTTTTTTTTTCAGTTTATCTTTTTTTTCTTTTTTTTAACTTTTATTTAATGAATATAAATTTCCAAAGTACAGAATATGGATTACAATGGCTTCCCCCCCATAACGTCCCTCCAACCCACAACCCTCCCCTTATCCACTCCCTCTCCCCTTCCATTCACATCAAGATTCATTTTCGATTCTCTTTATATACAGAAGATCAGTTTAGCATACATTAAGTAAAGATTTCAACAGTTTGCTGCCACACAGAAACATAAAGTGAAAAATACTGTTTGAGTACTAGTTATAGCATTAAATCTCAATGTACAGCACACTAAGGACAAAGATCCTACATGAGGAGTTAAGTGCACAGTGACTCCTGTTGTTGACTTAACAAATTGACACTCTTGTTTATGGCATCAGTAATCACCCTAGGCTCTTGTCATGAGCTGCCAAGGCTAAGGAAGCCCCCCTGAGTTCACTGACTCTGATCATATTTAGACAAGGCCATGGTTAAAGTGGAAGTTCTCTCCTCTCTTCAGAGAAAGGTACCTCCTTCTTTGATGACCCATTCTTTCCACTGGGATCTCACTCGTGGAGATCTTTCTCTCCCTTTTTCATTCTATCAGCTAGTATTTGCAGACACTATTCTTGTTAATGTGATCCCTTTGGTTCTTAGTCCTATCATTATAATCAATTGTGAACAGAAATTGATCACTGGGACTAGTGAGATGGCATTGGTACATGCCACCTCGATGGGATTGAATTTGAATCCCCTGGTATGTTTCTAACTCTACTGTTTGAGGTAAGTCAGCTTGAGCATGTCCCGAATTGCACATCTCTTCCCTCTCTTATTCCCACTCTTATATTTAACAGCAATCACTTTTCAGTTAAGTTTCAGCACTTAAGAATAACTGTGTATTGATTACAGTATTTAACCAAAAGTATTAAGTAGAACAAACAAAAAAAAAATACTAAGAGGGATAACATATTAAGCTGCTCATCAACAGTCAGGGTGAGGGCTGATCAAGTCATTGTTTCTCATAGTGTTCATTTCACTTTAACAGGTTTCCTTTTTGGTGCTCAGTTAGTTGTCACCTATCAAGGAGAACAAGTGGTATTTGTCCCTTTGGGATTGGCTTATTTCACTCAACATAATGTTTTCCAAATTCCTAACAGGGATCACTTTTCAGTTAAAATTTAAACACCTAAGAATAATTGTGTGTTAATTACAGAGTTCAACCAATGGTACTAGAACAAAAAAAAATACTAAAAGGGATAAAGTATTACATTGTACAACAACCGTCAGGACAAGAGCTGATCAAGTCACTGTTTCTCATAGTGTCCATTTCACTTCAACAAGTTTCCCCTTTCGTTCTCAATTAGTTGTCGCCAATCAGGGAGAACATATGATATTTGTCCCTTTGGGACTGGCTTAATTCACTCAGCATGATGTTTTCCAAATTCCTCCATCTTGTTGCAAATGGCTGGGTTTCGTTGTTTTTGACTGCTGTATAGTATTCTATAGAGTACATATCCCATAATTTCTTTATCCAGTCTACTGTTGATGGGCATTTGGGATGATTCTAGGTCTTAGCTATTGTGAATTGAGCTGCAATAAACATTAATGTGCAGACAGCTTTTTTGTTTGCCAATTTAATTTCCTTTGGGTAAATTCCAAGGAGTGGGATGGAAATGAGAATCTTACATTTTAAATTGTAGCCCACACAGACTCCATAAAAGTCTTCCTTTATTCAGAACATTAATTATCAAATTTTTCTAATGATTTATTTAACACAAATACACCTTGTTAAGTAATTAAAGATTGTTCTTGGTGACAACATTTCCAACACCTGACATAGGAAAGGTATTTGAATGTCTTAAAATACTTTTTGTTGAAATAATTATGCACATGGTAATGAAGCCTTTCTTGGTCTCAGGATCTGGAAAGGTAGGATGCTGTACGAATATGGTGTATTGAATCATGTCCCCCATTTTTAAACAAACAGCACGATATAAGACCAAAATAAGTCAACAGAAAATCATAATAAAGTTCAGAGTATACTTAAGGAAATCATACAATAGTAGAAATGCATCTCACTTGTTTTTTTGTACCTTATTTTAACTTTACTAATGGACTGATGATCTAGAAAAACCTGATTATTCTCTTTGGAGTAGATTCTTAGTACATATTTTCTGAACTAAAAAAAGAAGTTTAAGAAAAAATACTTAAGTTTTTAACCCTTATATTTGAACTTTTTTATAAAACCTGGAATTGATAGTATTTAAATAGTTTTGAAGAATTTTTCTTCTTCTTTCACTTTGACTCCAATTAATCCATATATCCACTTCTCAACAGTTTCCAGACACACCTAAGCTTTTTAAAGGCCTGTAAGGAAATGTCTTCCTTAAATCTATGCTCTGATCTGTTGGAATCTGTCAAAAGTTACCCTCTCCTGTCTCATTTTCCATACATACTCGGGTTGCCAATGTACTAAACTAGTTCTTGTTAAACATCATTAATGATGGATTATAGATAAGTTATCATTTCATTGCATCTAATTCAATACACATTTATTGTGAATTTTGTATGCCAAATACAATATTAAAATCCTGGTAACAAATAGATGAACAAAATGAAATCCTTGTTCTCAGTTGTTCCCATATCAGCAAGCTGTTAGTAAGCAATGTGATGTACACTAAACATCATCCAGGAAGGTGCTGAGAAGTGTGGTTCAAAGAAGAGAGATCTCTGTTCTTTTTAGCAAAAAGCTTTCACTGCCATTCTGACAGGTACACTCTGGTAGATAAATCCCATAAGCCAAGGGCATGAGGAAATAACAGTCGAGTAGAAGAAAAACTAGGGGAGATTTTTGGGTAAAAAACATTGCTGTGCTTCTCAAATCACACCATAGGGAGTATGAAATTCCACCCATGCCCTCCAGGCATGGATGTGCTCAAAGGCTTTGAAATAACTCTTGCACTTGGACATGTCCAGATTCTTGATATTTTATAGACAATATAGGCAAAGCCTACACATTTACATTCCAAAGACATGATGCTTTTCAGAAAAAGTGCCGTGCCTGTACAGATGAGCTGCTCATAATTATTGCCCGATTTGCTTCTCTTTGTAAGGTAAGCTACTTTTCCCTAAGGCTCCTGTTATGGAGGAATATTCCATATTCTGTTGTTCTGCCGGCTAACAACATCCAACAAGCAAGTGAGAAGGCCCTAAACTTAGTCAATGTTGAGTATCTCAGAAAGCTTCTGTATGCCATCATTTCTTGTATCTTTGAACTAAATGAAGATATAAGGATGTTTTGGTAGTTGGTACTGAGGCAGATGCTGGGAAAATGCTACAAGGAGGAATCAGGGTGGGGAAAAGTCAAAGCCATGTTCAAGGCATGAAGAGAGCTAAAACTTTATGTAAGCCAAGGAGAAAGTTGCTTGCCAATGAAACAGAATAAAGTAATCCTGTTGACAGTTCTGAGTCATACTACAACCATCCATGAACTCATACTATATCCTGCTGCCAAGATCCCTGGAGATACCATGAATCCAGAACCACCTTCTAGTTCTGGTTTTCTTGAGGTCTTAATTTATCCATGTCAACATCAACATTTGCATTGATTTATATGTACCTTACAATACTTCATATAAACTATTTCGTAAACTAGACACACAAATTTTGGTGCCATGGCTCACAAGAGCATATGAGTATTTGTGCATGTATTTATAGGTAAATGACGGGAAAGCTGTTCAAAGCCAGGATGAAAAACATAAAGCCAAGTGATCACTCAAAGCCATCAGGTTTTTAAATGGGGTGATAAAAATAGAAATTAATATCTAGAGCACTAAGAAGATAATTTATAAAGAAGAGGAAATTACAATCAGGGTAAAAACAAAAACCACGATAAAGGATAGTGGGAAATTTGTTGTTAGTAAGCCAGGCTTGTGATTAAGGTGGTGAAACACCACTGCAAAGAAGTGGATGAGATCGAGAAAAGAGAGAGAGAGAGAGGGAGAGGGAGAGAGAGAGAGAATTTAGAGAGGAGCTAAAGGAGATAATGGGAAAGAAAAGAGAAAGGGAATGAGAGAGAAAACACTCAAGTTTACTCAATACTATACTATATTTGATATTTTTCCTAAATTTATTTTATCATTTTTTTTGACAGGCAGAGTTAGACAGTGAGAGAGAGAGACAGAGAGAAAGTTCTTCCTTCCATTGGTTCAACCCCCCAAATGGCCATTACAGCTGGCGCGCTACGCCGATCCGAAGCCAGGAGCCAAGTGCTTCCTCCTGGTCTCCCATGCGGGTGCAGGGCCTAAGAACTTGGGCCATCCTCCACTGCTCTCCCGGGCCACAGCGGAGAGCTGGACTGGAAGAGGAGCAACTGGGACAGAATCTGGCGCCCAGACTGGGACTAGAACCTGAGCTGCCGGCACCGCAGAAGGAGGATTAACCTACTAAGCCGCGGCACTGGCCTATTTTATCATTTTTAATAACCCTCTTCTCATCAGGGGTAATAATCTTGTATTTGGTATACATAAAAATAATCAGTTTGGCAGTTATTTTTGTAGTGAGCATATGCAGATACTTATATTTACTAAGAATGTCCCCAAGAAATTCTAATGGAAGCTGAAGTTGCTCGGACAGCCACTAATCCAGGATAATGGAGCACAGATAGTTTGAATTTTCTCATTACTTTCTAATAGACATATATGATTGCAGATTCACGAAACTGTGACTAGATGAGTAATATAATTTTAAATAGTTCCACTAAAAATAACAAAAATATGGCCATTTTTACTGGAAAATCCCTTTGTAGGTTAATTTATAGCTGACTATTTCACAGTTGAGATTAAATGAGACCCTAAAAGAAAACTGAAATGAGTTGAGATCCCAACCTGCCAGAAACTCTAACATGTATTCTCAGAACAGTCCTGCAGTGCAGCTTTGATTCTTATTTTCATAGCTAAGGAGAGACAGAGTGTGAAATACCAAAGGTCTCCCTAGTAGATAATATTCTTGCCTGTGTGATTGCAAAGTCCTGCTGTCTTAGTTCCAAATGCTGGAGTTCCTAATATTTAGCCAGAATGGCTATATAGATATTTAAATCTTGTACTTTCATCTTATCTTATATGAACTGTCTTAGGGATCAATAAGATGTTTTCCCTTTTCAATTTAGCCAAGGCTGTCTATTCTAATATCTAAAGCTAGTATAACTATCTGGCTGGGTTATATAAATTATTCAGCATCCATTTTTCAAACTTCTACTATTACATGAAAAATACCATCTGACTTCTTTGGGATAAGACAGGCTAGGTCCAAAAAAGCTCAAGCTTGTAGTCAAATTTCTAACTCTTGTGAGAACCCTACAATTACAAAAATTTACATAAAATATATTATTAACGTGATACTTGAAAAAGGTGTTTACTATGTGCTAAGCACTCTTCTAAGCATTCTGCATTTATTGACTATGCTCACCCTTATCAGATCAAATAAAACAGGCAAAGAGGTTGTAGGAAATCTTCCGGCACTGACATGGCTCATGAATGGCAGAATTGAAATTGGAGTCCATGAAGTTCTATCAAAATACCATGCGCTTATGAACTATATGACATTATCATTTAACTTTTGCACTTGGGTCTTCTAATGATACACCTATAAATACTGAAAAGTGCTTCTATGCATACATTTGAAAGTATCTCTGTTATGATGTAATGGTATTTTCATCATTCCTCATTTGAGAAAATGGAGCCAAGAATTCAATATAAGAACATTATTCATACTATAATAGCAAATTTGCAATTTATTTTTATTTGTTTAATTGGATGAACCTCAGAACTACAAACTAGATTATTTTAATGAAACCCAGTCGTTAGTAAAATTTCCTAAACAAAATAATTGGTTCTTGTTGTTATGTCCTCTTATCTTTGACATATTCAATGTTTTCATTATCCTAATTTACATGTATTACATTCAAAGACATATTCTTAACTTAAAAAATCTATGGCTTCATTAAAACTATATTTGTAGTCTGTTGTGTGCTTTTAAATCTATATGCAAATAAATGCTACTGCATTTTTCATTCTAAATTTTTAAATTAATATGATATTTAGCTCAAATAAATGTTGGTTAATACAGATCTAGTTTGTAACTTTTACTACCTAGTAGTCCTAGGTATTTATAATCCTAGGTATGAAAATAGTATAATTTATCATTCTCATATCATTTAAATATTTCCAACATTCCAACTTTACAAATAATGTAGCAACAATCTGTAAGGTCTCCTGGTTTAGATGAATAAGAATATACAATATACAATTGTAAATGGAACTGGAATTGTTGACTCATAAAATAATATTTTTAATTTAATCAAATATTTCTAGAGTGACTTCTAAAGTATACTTTAAACTTATGAATATCTATTTTTCCTTGTTAATTTTTAATCTAAGCCTTTAAAAGTTTTTTTTTTTGTTACATCTGTAGGAAATATCTGTAGGTTTGAATGGAAAGACTTAATCTTTTGGTGGCATTAAGTATATCTCTTGTCAGTCTGTTCTTTGGCCATGATATTTTATTTTAGCATATAAAGATTTTAGTGTAATTTAATAAAGCTTTAAATATATTATTTTTACTAATATTATAATTTGTATCTTATTCAGTATTAGGTGTATAAAATGACTACAATTCATTTTACTAAACAACATAATACGAGGCAATCTTCTTCTCCCTTACAGACAGTGGCCTATCAAATCACTTGTAAGCCAACTCGTTTGTGTGACAACACCCGTCCCTGTCCCGGTGTACTTCTGTGTGAATACTCTTGTTTTACTTATCACTGCAGCATAATAGCATAATGTCTGATCGATTTAAATACTCTAAACTTTTTTGAAAAATACATTTTAGTGTCATTATCTTTCATATGCATTGTACAATCAGTCAATATTTAGGTACCCAAAAATAAAGCAGTGTCTTATTTTTAATGCAGTTGCAGAAAATAATTATTGAAATTGTTAAGAACTAGGCCGGTGCCGCAGCTCACTAGGCTAATCCTCCGCCTTGCGGCGCCGGCACACCAGGTTTTAGTCCCAGTCAGGGCGCTGGATTCTGTCCCGGTTGCCCCTCTTCCAGGCCAGCTCTCTGCTGTGGCCCGGGAGTGCAGTGGAGGATGGCCCAAGTGCTTGGGTCCTGCACCCCATGGGAGACCAGGATAAGTACCTGGCTCCCGCCTTCAGATCAGCGCAGTGCGGCGGCCATTGGAGGGTGAACCAACGGCAAAGGAAGACCTTTCTCTCTCTCTCTCTCTCTCACTGTCCACTCTGCCTGTCAAAAAAAAAAAAAAAAAAAAAGAAATTGTTAAGAACTAATGATTTCATTCAGAGGAATCATCATACTCCTCATGAATATTTTATATGTAGGAATTTATTCAGGTCTCTAAAATGGCTTAATACTTTCAGAATTTACTTCACCAGGTGTTTGTACACTTTTGTTAGCATTTCTCATTTATATCATAATAATTCTGCAATGACTCTTTTCTATTGCTTTTTCTAATTGGAAAATGCAGATAAAAATAAAAATCAATGTGTTTTTATATTTTTTTTATTTGACAGGTGGAGTTATAGACAGAGAGAGAGAGAGACAGAGAGAAAGGTCTTCCCTCCATTGGTTCACTCCCCAAATGGCCACCATGGCTGGTGCTGCGCTGATCCGAAGCCAGAAGCCAAGTGCGTCTTCCTGTTCTCCCATGCAGATGCAGGGCCCAAGCACTTGGGCCATCCTCCACTGCCTTTCCAGGGCACAGCAGAGGGCTGGACTGGAAGAGGAGCAGCCGGGACAGAATCCAGCGCCCATATTGGATGCCAGCACCGCAGATGAAGGATTAACCAACGTGTTTTTAAATGTTGGCCCTGAATTCAACTAACTCCCTGGACTGTTTTCTTAGTATAATAGTCTATTCATTGGTTCGTTTGATTTTTCTACGAATATAAAATTATATGCAAATAATACCACTTACATTTCATTATTTTATCTTATTCATTTTTCTTCTCTTATTGCATTTTCTCTGGTCTTCAATAATATGTTGTGTAGCAGGAATACTTTTATTTATCCTATCTGCACTATTCACTTCTTCTAAAAGTTTAGGATAAAATCTGTATATTTTTCAATCTTGCTAATTTCAAAGTCCTTGATCAAATGATACTAAAATATGATTCCTTATCAATTTCATGGGAGAAACTAAGATTTCCTGCATGCCAGTGTAGAAGAATCATGATTTGCAAGTAATTATATTAATATCATATCAAAATACTTACACACATGTATAAGTGAAGGAAAGGTTGCCAAGGTATTGCAGGTCTACAAATCAAAGGAAATAAAAAATACATTCCCAATACTTTATATCAGGTGAAGAATTATCAGGTGTTATTGGGAGAGCTGTGAATTATTACACATTCATTGAAAGGAATCACTCAATGATAGCTAAACAATGATTGAATTAATTGAAATTATATTTCCTAATCAAGAGATTTGTTGGGTGAAGCTTAGTTCCTATCTCCCACTACCATGAGGTAAACTGCAAATAATGACTTCCAAATAATAAGAAGTGAGAATACTCACATTACAGTGCAAAATTTGATCAACATTATATTAAACAAATAATGAAGGTTAGCACCACTGTAATATGTGGATATCCTGACTCCCCCACATCATTTGACAATAGGACACTTCATTAGTGTATTCTTTCCAAACACTCATCATCCCAGCCTTTCCATGAAAGAAACAGACAAACCCAGAGTGGAACCATTCTACAAAATATCTGGTCATTACTCTGCAAGACTGTCAAAATTATGAAAAACAGCAAAGATTAAAAAATTGCTGTAAACTTAGGTGATTGCTGATATATGGCAACTACATATTTGTAATGGGTAATATAAAACCAAAACAGCACAATCAGAAGCAGCATCAATGGAAGCACTGGTGAAAATTAAAGTCTTGCATTTAATTAATAGTTGCATACCAACATCTTTTTGTTCATTTTGCCAAAATGAATCACACAGTGATACTAGATGTTAACAATGGAGGGAAGTTGATAAAGGCTCTGTGGGAACTCTGCACTATTTTTGCTACTTCTCTATTAATTAAACATTATTACAAAATAAAAAAGCATATTAAAAAAGAGATACTGGATTTTCTTATTTGTCTTTTTTGGTTATTTATTTTAAAACCTCTGTCTGACTCATATGTTCCAGGTTTTGAGATACAGAGATATAGAAATTGCCACTCTCTTACTTCATTGTCTCCTAGTAGCTGTTTAACAAAACACTCTAGCAAAGAAGTTTGAAAAAAAACAAGAAAATTCTTTGTTCCATTATTATTCTATTTAGAAAACTTTGTTTCAGAACACTGAGACACCTTTCACTCTTGATATACTGTCCATCTGAAAGTTGGTTGCCAAGACTCCTAAGGTGGCCACGAAACAGAGATGCCAGCCTATGTAATCCATGTAGCTACATCAGGGCACAGGTGAGGAAGTGCCATTTCCCAGTATGTTCTACAAACTGGATGAAAAGCCTTCAATATTTACAGCTAATCCAAGAATGGCATGGAAATTCATGTTTACTTATTGGCAAAGCACATAGCAGAACCAGAAAGTTCACAAGATATCCACCTACCACCATGGCAAACTTCAACTTTTTGCTCCCTTGTTTTTTCTTGTTTTGTTTTGTTTTAAGAGACTGGGTCTTTTGCTCTGTAGATTTCACACATTCTGGATTTTGCAAATTGCATCCCATGTTGTTATTTAACATGTTCCTCTGAATGGCTCACTTATCTGAACTGCTTCTGCATCCGTAAAGATAAACTTTCCCATATCAGCTGGTTTGGTTATCTTGAACCACAGTTTGTACAGGAAAGATCAGATACATCCTTGATTCTTTCAATTATCAGGTTTACAAAAATGAATTGCTTATCTATTATCCTTAACATGTATTTAATGGGCTTTTAAAATGTTTAAAGTATCATTATTAACGCATAGTATTAAATATATTTCAAACATTTTAATCAGTTTGTAGTCTTATACTCATGTTCAAATTGACCCATTTGTGTTCAGGGGAACTTAACTTGGCTCCTGCATCATTTGACCCAGATTCAGAACTCTTTGATAGTTTCCTTTTACTCCTACTGATGACAAAATTTTCAAGGCATATTTTGGATGCCTCTAGATTTGAGATTTCTCCAAGTAGACCTAGTTCCTTTTACTGAGATATGATATTTATGTGACTACAGTCTGAGCACTGTATTTGGTCATTGTCTCCAGATCTCAGTGAAAAGGACCAGAAGAAACAGTGTTGTACAAAATACTTTATAAGTTCACATTAGTATTTAGTTTAGACCCAAGACCCAGTAATTTCGACTGCACTTCTCCAGTGTTTCTAATTTTTTTTCCTATTGCCATTCTTAGAATTCTAATTCTCAGGGGGCACCAATTTAGTCCCTTCCTTTTATTTATTTCATCAGACACAACAAACATAACTGTCTCAAAATGAGAATACCAACAACACACCAACACAGTCACTGATAAAAAGATTTTTATTTGACATTTTAAACAATCTTTATTTGAAAGGCAGAGCAAGAGAGAGAGAGAGAGAGAGGGAGAATCTTCCATCTGCTGGCTCACTCCCTAAACGGCCACAAATGCTAGAGCAGGGCCAGTCTGAAGCCATGAGCTTCTGCTGGTTCTCCCATGTGGGTGCAGAGGCCCAAGGACCTGGGCAACTTTCCACTGCTTTCCCAGGCACATCAGCAGGGAGCTGGGTCTAAGCTGGGCAGCTGGGACTCAAAGTGGTGCCCATGTGGGATTCCAGCATTGCAGATGGTGGCTTAACCGCCGCACCACAGAGCTTGTCCCAACGAAAGCATTTAAAGCCTTGGTTCTGAACTTTGGTTCTTAAGTTTATACCACCCGGGATACGTTATTTAAAATAAATCCTTGACAAATGTTACAGTCATATGTTACTTTTCTCTATTAACATGATTTGTTGAACTAAGTTTTGTCTTATAATTATGTAAGATATGTTCAATTTTCTAAAAACAACTATGAAACAAATCATCTTCAATAAAATCCAGCTCCTATTGTTTTTTCTATTGTTTTATCGTCTATAACACTGCCATACTTTTCTTCACAAATTATTTCAACTTTATTCATCTTTCTATTTTAATATAATGTGCACACATATACATCTATCTTGATTGAATGGATAAATATCTGGATATATGCTTGCATACTATCTGCAATTTCCTCCATTTTACTGCTTTTCATTTAATATAATCTAGGCATGTTACTATGAACATATCATTCGTGTTGGTTTTCCAAATGTAAAGGTCTTCCATACAGTGACATATTGTACTTTGTTCAAGTAATATCATATTAATCACATGAAGCTGTTCTCTATTCCTCAGCTAAAATAAATATATATCTTAGAAGGACTGGGACCAGCACTGTGGCTTAAGAAGTTAAGTTGCCACCTGCAGTGCTGGCATTCCACATAGGCACCTGTTTGCGTCCCAGCTACTCCACTTCTGATTCAACTCCCTGCTAATCTAATGTGCTTTAGAAGGCAGTAGAAGATGGCCCAACTCCTTGGGCCACTGCCACCTGTGTGGGACACCTGGAGGAAGCTTCTGGCTCCTCCCTTTGTTTGGCCTAACCCTGTCCTTTGCAGACATTTGGAGAATAAACCAGCTGATGGAGGGTCTCTTTCTCTCCCTCTCTCTCTTTTTCTTCTCTCTCTGCATCTCTGCCTTTCAAAAAATAAAATAAAATAAAATACCTTGTTCATATTTCTATTCAGATTTATTTGAGTGAGATGATTCATAGCAATTGAATTGTTGGATAAGGATAAATATATACATAATTTTTAAAAATAGTTTTCCAAATTCTGTTTTTTTTTTTTTTTTTAGAGATCAGACTATAACATTTGCATGCAACTAAACAATGTATGCAAATGCTTTCCCTCCTATTACCTCAACAACAAAATATCTTGTCAGAACTTTGGATTATTGTCAATATTACATTCACTTCAATTTAATTTTAATTTGCATTTCTCTTGTTGTAAGCAAGGTTGAGCATCTTTATGTATTTAAGAGACATTTGCATTTCTTTTAGTGTGAGCTCTGCATATTATTTCCACATTTTTCCATCAAAGATTTGGATATTTTGTTATTTATTTATTCTTTTCTTAAGAAAAGATTTATTTATTTATTTGAAAGGCAGAGTTATAGAGAGGCAGAGAGAAAGAGAGATGTCTTCCATCTGCTGATTCACTCTCCAAATAGCCACAACGGCTAGAACTGGGCCAATCTGAAGCCAGGAGCCAGGATCAGCTTCCTGGGTCTCCCACATGAGTGCAGGGGCCAAGGACCTGGGCCACCTTCTGTTGCTTCCCCAGTCAATGGCAGAAAGCTCAATTAGAAGTGGAGTATCCGGGACTCGAATTGGTGCCCATATGGGATGCTGTCACTGCAGGCGGTGGCTCTACCTGCTAAGCCACAGCACGGGTCCCTATTTCTTTATTCTTAAGAGAACTTTTTTTTTTTTTTTTTTTTTTTTTTTTTTTTTTTTTTGACAGGCAGAGTGGACAGTGAGAGAGAGAGAGACAGAGAGAAAGGTCTTCCTTTGCCATTGGCTCACCCTCCAATGGCCGCCGCGGCCGGCGCACCGCACTGATCCAATGGCAGGAGCCAGGTACTTATCCTGGTCTCCCATGGGGTGCAGGGCCCAAGCACTTGGGCCATCCTCCACTGCACTCCCTGGCCACAGCAGAGAGCTGGCCTGGAAGAGGGGCAACCGGGACAGAATCCGGCGCCCCCAACCGGGACTAGAACCCGGTGTGCCAGCGCCGCAAGGCGGAGGATTAGCCTAGTGAGCCGCGGCGCCGGCCTTATTCTTAAGAGAACTTTATATGTGTCAAAACAAGGATTGTAAACTCTTCCTGTAAAGGCAAATTTAATAAATATTTTAAATTTTGCAGAAAATGTGGATTCTGTCATATCATTTAATGCTACTATTGGAGCCAGATAAAACACATTAATAAAGGAATGTCTGTGTTTCCAAAACACAATTTATATGACACCGAAATTTGAATTTCCATTATAGCTTGTTTTTCAATTTTTTATATTTGAATTTCCATTACATTTTTCCATTAAATATTATTCTTTCTTGATGTTTTCTTACAAGTCAATAATGCAAACCACTCTAAATTAATTGGTTCTATAAAAGTAGGAAGCAGGTTAGACTTTATCTGTGTACCAAGTTTTGTTTACCTCGAGTCTAGACCTGAGTTTCATCAATTCTCTAGGAGTAAATTTTCTATCAATTTTTAACTTCAAATTTTCAATGATTTTTTCCCTTTAGCTATTAATGTTCAGATGAATAGGAAAATGTATCAATATTTCCATTATTGTGCCTGGACATCAAAAAGTTTCTGGGCTCATAACTTATATGACCAATATTTTCTTCTATGATTTGTTTGATTATTTCCATCTCTTCAATCTCTGACTTATAAAATTTGTCTGGTTGTTTGGAATGGATCATATGTTGCAATTCATCTATTCCAACATCCCATAAGACTTCATTTTCTCCTGCTGATTTGTGTTTACACTTTTGGAGTAAAAAAAGATGAATCTTCGTAACTGGGTCTCCGTCCAGAATTTCCATTTCAAGTACTTAATGTGTTTGTGTGCTTATTTTCATATGATGCTATCACATTTGAACTTAAAAAAGATTCAGATATATTTTAACATCTATTAAAGCTCAGGTATCCCTCTATTTTTTTTTTCTTATTTTTCTAAGGTAATAGTGCTATTTTTTCTTACAGATAGGCTTTTAATCAGGCTATGTGCCTCCAGAAAAAAGTATCACATATTTCTGTATGACTGTAAGCTGCAAATTAACTTAGGAGTATTATCATCACTTCCACTTAAATTTAAATGTAATGTATCAGACCATGAGCATTTAAAAACACTAAAATAGCTGGCGCAATGGCTTACTAGGCTATCCTCCGCCTGTGGCGCTGGCATCCCAGGTTCTAGTCCCGATCGGGGCGCCGGATTCTGTCCCAGTTGCCCCTCTTCCAGTCCAGCTCTCTGCTGTGGCATGGGAGTGCAGTGGAGGATGGCCCAAGTACTTGGGCCCTGCACCCCATGGGAGACCAGGATAAGTACCTGGCTCCTGCCATCGGATCAGCGCGGTGCACCGGCCGCAATGCGCCGGCCGTGACAGCCATTGGAGGGTGAACCAACGTCAAAGGAAGACCTTTCTCTCTGTCTCTCTCTCTCTCACTGTCCACTCTGCCTGTCAAAATAAAAAAATAAAAAAAACCAGAATACTGAGAAATGACAAGCAAGTGGAGCTGGAAAATATGTATCAAATTGGTCACATTGGAAGTTATTCACCTCTAATAAATTTTAAATGAAACAAGAGGAAAAATTAATGAATTAAAAAATAAATCATTTAGATTACCTTATTTAGCATGGTATTTTTATCATTAATAATTATCATAAAAACTAAAGTACTATTCTCTCTCACTAGTAAGGTCCAGTCCATAAAATTCAACATATCCAATTATTTGCTATTCAGTAAGCCAACTCCTACTTGAAAGAAATCATTTCATTCAGACTAAGCTAATTTCTAAAGAACCTATTGGAAATATACACATTCAAGTCTCTCAGGACATTCTTATCATTTTCTCAAGAATCTATAAAATCCAATTACCTGTTGGAGTTTGATGCAGATTGAAGAAAGATAAGTGTATCACAAATCACATAGTGATAAGATCTTGAACTAAGCCACTTATTGATTCTTAACTTCTGTTTACTCTACATCATGTTTAATTATGCCAATTTCACTCTATTTTATAAGAGCTATCTAAATGCTAACCATTGCATTGAAAAAATGATTAAATCCTATTTCCTTGAAAATAAATGGCATACTTTTTTTTTTACAATAAAAGTGATACTTAAGTTTAAAATAAAAATATGATCTGCCTAAAAATCTTATTTTTAAAATTGAACTTGTGGGGCCAGCGCTGTGGTGTAGTAGGTAAAACCACTGACTGCAGTGCTGGCATCTCATATGGGTGCCAGTTCGAGTCCCAGCTGCTCCACTTGCGATCAAGCTCTCTGCTATGGCCTGGGAAAGCAGTAAAAGATGGCCCATGTCCTTGAATTTTTGCACCCTTGTGGGAGACCTGGAAGAAGTCCCTGGCTCCTGGCTTTGGATTGGCATAACTCTGGCTGTTGGGGCATCTGGGGAGTGAAACAGCAGATGGATGACATCTCTCTCTCTGCCTCTGCCTCTCTGTAACTCAGACTTTCAAATAAATAAATAAAACTTTAAAAATAATAAAATTGAACTTGCAAGTGAAAAACAATTTAAGTAGTAAACAACTATAGGAGTTGATATGACCATAAAAAGAGATGTAGTACTCAAACCTAACGAAGAAGACCATGAAAACATAGAAGAAATTGATAAATTAACACATACTTAACAGAGTAAAATATAAAGTATTTCACTTGTAATATGAGAATAAACTTGTATAATGAATTAGAATGGAATAGATCATTTCTGTAAAAATATAAAGAAGTAAAATTAGACCACTAAAAACTAGGAAACTACAATTTTAAAAATAAATCAAACTTGCCTAAAATATCATATTTTGCACTTATGGTGACAAGTAATTCACATGCTCTAATAGTAACTCTTCTGATTTGATTAAAAGTAACTGTTAAAACAGAAAAAATGAAAGCAATAATTTATCTACCACATAACTGACAAGTAATACTAAAAGCCCACTTGTTGATAGAAGCAATAGTTTCTCTATTTTTAAAGCTCCTGTGGTGTGATAATTATCTTAGAAATGCAAATGCTCAGCCAGCACCATGGCTCACTTGGTTAATCCTCCACCTGCGGCGCTGGCAGCCCATTCTTGTCTCAGTTGCCCCTCTTCCAGTCCAGCTCTCTGCTGTGGCCTGGGAGGGCAGTGGAGGATGGCCCAAGTGCTTGGGCCCCTGAGCCCACATGGGAGACCAGGAAGAAGCACCTGGCTCCTGGCTTCAGATCAGCGCAGCGCCGGCCGTGGCGGCCATCTGGGGAGTGAACCAATGGAAGGAAGATCTTTCTGTCTCTCTCTCTCACTGTCTATGACTCTACCTGTCAAATAATAATAAAAAAAAAAAGAGAGAAAGAAACGTAAATGCTAAACCTCTAAACCTCCAGAAAGAAATTTAGGAGAATTATTTGTATGATATGTTATATAAATATTTATTATCCAAAAGACAAAAATCATTAGCCATAGAAAATGATTTATAAATTGACTTTCAACAAAACTAAAATTTTTACTTTTTCAAAGATATTGTGATGAAAATGAAAAGGGATCCCACATATTTGGAGTATATTATCTCATTGCATACATCAGACAAAGGACTTTTATCCAAAATATATAAATGACTCAGAAATCAAACACAGGAAAATAAATTCAATTAAAATTGGCAAAAGGCTTGAACATAAACTTCAGAAAAGAAGATATGCAAACAGCCTATAACCAACAGTATACATGGATGCTCAATACCATCAGACATATGGGGAATGCAAGATAAAACTGCACAAAGATATCCCATACACCCATTATCATGGCTAAAATATAGAAGCCTAATAATGCTAAAGGATAGAGACTCTTATTTGATGTGTTATTCTATTCTCTCAATTTGGATCACTGTACTGCTATCGTAAAGTCAGTATCGAGCTACCAATAAAGGTGGAATTTTGTAACGAGATGCACCAATTCATAAACAAGATCAAGCATTAATTTTTAAACATTGGTAACAGAGGGAAAGCTCCAACATTAGGTTTCTCTCCCCATTACTAACTTTGGATGATCTAGGATGTTTATGTTGCAACACAACCACTAGAATCTCTTTACATTTGGTGGTAACAATGGAATGAATGATTTTTTTTTAAATTGTCTTAGGAAGACAGGGTTATGAGATGGAGCCAAAGTTCCCAAGTGGAAACTCTCTGTCCGATGATCATCTTGATGTTCCTTGTTAGCCTTCTTAAAGAAGTTAGCAGATCTCTTTTAAAAATTGCTTAATATTCTCTGAATTTAGCAACTAGAAAAAAAAATGAACAATGAACAATGAACAATCATGGGATTCTTAAGAAAAGCAATGGTCATATTAAAAAGGTTTCCTGAGAAGTCATATTGATTATTTATGAGGGAAATATACTTTTCTATATGAGTAACTTGTAGGTTTATGTATCCAGAGTTCACAACTGCCCAGAGTGAAACTTCAAACAAAACAACACAACACAAACTAAATTTAGAGGTTGATCAATCCATGAGATCATGTTCTGATACTTACTTGATGGGGGAAATAAAGTGTGCTGAATAAATGTGCACCTGCAAAATTATGCAACAACTTGGAGGAGACTTACAAGTAAATGTATCTGAACTAAATAATGTATGAATATGTATACTTGATATTGTCTCTTTGATTTTGCTTATTAGAGTGCCCTACAAAAAATGAGAGCCTGATAAATATTTAACAAATGAATAGAGGACATGTATAAATTGAAATAAGTAAATTTTAAAATGACAGCTTCAGGTTGATGATATGTATAGGAGGAAAATAAGGCCTTCATTTTTTAACAGTAAATATGAGAGTTTCAATTGCCAAATGCCCAACTGAGTAGGGAAACTTGAATTTGGAATGAAAATTAATCCCGTATGTATCATGGCCAAAGAAAGTGGAAAGGGACAATGTGGTGACAGCTATACAGAATCTGATTATTTGTGGAAAAAATAATAAATTGATAATCAAATACATATAATACAGACAGTACAGACCTTTATATGTATTTTAGCCAAGAGCATATCTTCTCCCTCTACAAAGCTATGAAACAAACAATTCCTGCAACATTCTGAATTCTACTTTGCCATTTATGAAAATTACCATGTATAATAAACCGATTGAGTAGATTTCAAAAAGTAACCACTCCCTCTCTAACTTGTCACATGCCATATTGTCTTTAAGTCTCTCCAATTAAATAAAGAGATATACACAGACTTTTCTCTTTAAAGTAAGATTTTCTATACATCCATTTCTTATAATTGCAAATAGAAGCAAATTTGCATTAATTGCTCTTCTCTGTGCT
Organism: Oryctolagus cuniculus; assembly: GCF_051225735.1. Taxonomy (NCBI): domain Eukaryota; kingdom Metazoa; phylum Chordata; class Mammalia; order Lagomorpha; family Leporidae; genus Oryctolagus; species Oryctolagus cuniculus. The sequence goes on along the minus strand of NC_142868.1, from coordinate 172,396,996 downwards.
TATTACTGTTAAAACAATGAACTGATATTTTATTTACTTATTTGAAAGTCAGAGTTACAGAGAGAGAAGAAGAGACAGAGACAGAGGAGAGAGAGAGAGAGAGAGAAAGAGAGAGAAAGAGAGAAAAAGAGAAAAAGAGATATCTTCCATTTGGTTCACTCCCCAGATGGCTGTAGGCTGAAGCCAGGAGTAATAGCTACAACCAGGCCTACCACATAGATGGCTGGAACCCAAAACACTTAGGCCATCTTCTGATGCTTTTACCTGTCCATTAGCAGGGAACTGGATCAAAGTGGAGCAGCTGGGACTCAAACTGGTGCCCATATAGCACACCTGCATTGCAGGCAGCAGCTTTATCCACTAGGCCACAGAATGGGATTTTTTAAAAAAATTTAAATCTATTAGCCAATATTTCAATTTTCATTCTATTTACTACCAAAATCTAATTATTCCTTTGACACTTGCCTCTTGTAATAATAACTACTGAACTCTGAGTGACAAGACTTGCAAAAGAGTTAGGAGGAGTTTATGCTGGCAAGCCACAAAATGAGTAGCTTTCTGATGCCGTAAACTTTCCAACAGAAGTGATCAATCCATGCAAATTTTTACCACTGGAATTCAGTTTTAAAGCAACATGGTTATGATGAAATTATCAGTCTTCCTGGGTCTCGGAATGGGCATTTTTTTTTTTATGTAAACCATAGGCAGTAATGAATATTTCTTGTAAGTATAATATAAGCTTTGGTCATCTATCAAAGAATCCCATTTGTTCTGATATATGATAAAATATTTGCATTTAAGGCCATAATATGGACAACTCAACTACATTTTTATGTCAAAAAGAGTTTTTTAAAATTTTTTTGAAAGGCAGAGTCAAGACTGGTGCTGTGGTGCAGCAGGGTAAAGCTGCCACCTGCAGTGCTAGCATCCCATATGGACGCTGGTTTGAGTCCTGGCTACTTCACTTCTGATCTAGCTCTTAGCTGTGGCCTGAGAAAGAAGAATAAGATGGCCCAACTTTTTGGGCCCATGGACCTGCAAGGGAGACCTGGAGGAAGCTCTATGCTCCTGGCTTCAGTTCAGGGCAGTTCCAGCCGTTGTGGCTATGTGGGGAGTGAACCAGTGCATGGAAGACCTCTCGTTCTCTACCTCTCTCTGTAACTCTGTTTTTCAAATAAATAAAATAAAACTTTAAATAAATAAGGGAAAGGCAGATTCACAGAGATCAAGATCTTCCATCCACTGGTTCACTTCCCACATGGCCACAGAGGCCAAGGTTGAACCATGCTAAAGCCAGGAGCAAGGAGCTCCATCTGGGTCTCCCACATGGGTGGCAAAAACTCAAGTACTTGGGCCATCTTCTGCTGCTTTCCCAGGTGCATTAGCAGGGAGCTGGATTGCAAGTGCAGTATTTTGCAGTCAGTATTTTTCTGTGCAAGAATTTGCCACTTGAATGTACCTACTTTTATTAGTCTTTCCCCCTTCTACATGGTTAATGCCATACAATTTTTTTAACACTGAGGATATTAAAACGCTGCTTTCCTTTCACCATGATTATTAAAAATATTTAATAGACTAGGCTTGATTTAAACCCCTCTGATATCATCCTAAATATCTCCTCTGGTCCTCACAATTTAGTCAGCATTGCCAAAGAGCCCACCTCCATTCTATTTGCTAATTTAAATGAAAGAAGAGGGAAACAGAATTTTCTATAAGGAAAGGCATAGAGACAGGCAAATATTCTGAAAAGAGAAATACGCTATGCTGAAATATGATTGAATTTTATGCATTTACCAAACAAGTAGAACAGGCTTCCTCCAGCTCCCAAATGGCCATGGCTCAAAAGCCCTAACATGGAAGACTCCTCAGGTGAGAATCTTTTCCTTTTATATTGCAAAAATATTTTGAATCTTGCTAGCACTGTGGCTCAATAGGCTAATCCTCCACCTGCAGCGCTGCCACCCCGGGGTCTAGTCCTGGACAGGGCGCCAGATTCTGTTCCAGTTGCTCCTCTTCCAGTCCAGCTTTCTGCTGTGGCGTGGGGGTGCAGTGGAGGATGGCCCAAGTACTTGGGCCCTGCACCTGCATGGGAGACCAGGAGAAGCCCTGGCTCCTGCCATCGGATCAGCGCGGTGCGCTGCAGCACACTGGCCGCAGTGGCCATTGGAGGGTGAACCAACGTCAAAGGAAGACCTTTCTCTCTGTCTCTCTCTCTCACTGTCCACTCTGCCTGTCAAAAAAAATATTTTTGAATCTTGTCTGTTTTCATTGTTAAAACTGGTGATTGGTTAACTATGGGAACATTTGAGAAAAATTACTCCAGTTAATTATGTTGAATGATTCTTTTGTTTGTTTATTTTTGTTTTTATTTTTTATGCACATCTGATTGAATAAGTAACATGGATTTGAACCTTTTTACTACATGACTGCCTCTTCTATCTTGTTTCACAATTTGATGTGTATTTGACATTTTCCTTGGAAGTGCAATTAACTTTGTCTTTGTGTTGGACCAGTTTAAGACAGGGATTACTGCGTTTAATTTTTGCTGTGGTTGTTTGTAGTAAAACTGCAAGGAGAACCAGGGCAGCCAGATCTTCAGTGCTATACAGGTTATGCATATTAACAGTTCCAACAGTACAATTCGTCATCAGGTATATGTGTGTTCAACAAGAAGTGGGGAATGTAGTTATTTTAGTTTTTGTGCATTCTTATGTCACCCATGGTTAATGTCCATATATGGCTTATTGCCTCTAAGGTTGCAGAACTGCTGACCAGAGCTGAAGCATTCATGCAGAATGTGATGCTGGCCTTTACTTCCAGGCAACCTGTCTAACATAAGGTATCAACAACATACTGTCTCTGAACGTGTGGCTGGGCTATAATGATCAGTAATGTACATGAGATAATAAGGGAAACAGGATCATATGGAAAAGAAAGAATGGGAAGTGAAAGATACTAGGGGTAGATACAACTGTTGGCAAGTAAATAGTGATGCTATTAGAATCTTGTATCAGGTATTCTATAGCTGCTTGCCTATGTATTGGTGCCATCAGAAAAATCCTCTTGAGTTTTTTTTTTTTTTTTTAAAGAACATTGCTGTAAAATACAGTATTTACTTTTCAGCACTCTCATCATGAATGAAGACAGTGTGCTGAGGTGAAAGAACAAAGAATTTTAAATAAGAAGGAATATTGCAATCATATTTTGTCAATTACCAACTGTGAGCAATTCCGTTTAACTTAGTTAACTTTAACAAGCCTCAGTTTACTTAGGTATTGGCTTTTAAATGGAGGTTATATCAATGCTTAATTTTCAGAGAGGTATATAAAGATACTCAATAAACAATAATTATTAGGTATTATTATGTCTAATGTGTAAAAAAAATTGGAAAGGAAAGGAAATGAGCAAATCTCTGTAATCCTGGTCAATTTGCACTCTGCAACCTTGCTAAACAAACTGATTATAGTTATTTTGAATCTCATGAGAATTTTCTGTGATCATGATCATGTATGTCATCTACAAAAAAGCAATCTCTGTGTGTCTGTGTGTGTCTTTGTGTGTCTGTGTGTGTGCAGTTTAATTCCCAATTCTATGTACTTGTCATTTATTTTCATTACTTTACTGCATGGCTATAAGCCAAGATATGATTTCACACAGCTATCTTTGAAAATGAGGGGAAGGGGAGGGGGAGGGGAGGGGAGGAGGAGGGGAGTGGAGAGGAGGGGGAGGGGAAGTGAAAAGAAGGGGGAGGGGAGTGGAGAGGAGGGGAAGGGAGGGGAAGGAAGGGGAGGGGAGGAGAGGGGAAAGGGGAAGAGGGAAGGAAAGGGAAAGGGAAAAGGAAAGAAAGACTCAGATTGCAGCGTAATTCTCAGAAGCAATATTATTTGTGGGAAGGCAATAAAAAAATTCCTTCAAAAGTTCATGAAAGAATTTTTTTTAGTTCTACATTCACCCTAGCTTTCAATTAAAGGTGAATGAAGCTTTATCAAAATTACGGAAATCAGAAAGTTTAACTTCCAAATTATCATCTCTTGGGAAATTACTTGAAGATGCATGGGAATAAAATAAGGGTGATGCCAAATAGAGACATTTCATTCTGAAAATAGATGAATGTAGTGAAAATTATATGGAAAACTTGGTAAACATTTAATTCAGAAAGAGTGGACAAACAGTTTCAAAGGGAAGTATCTAGAAAAACTGAGAGGGAAACAGAATAGGGAAATTTTTATAGGTACCATAAAAAATTAGTAGTCTATAAAAAGTTATAATAATGGATAATGCTATTAAAACATAATCACAAAGAACAGGAAATATTGCCAGAGATTTTTAAAAAATTGAGACAAGAAAATCATATGCCAAATATAGAACAAAAAAAGTTCTATGTAGAATAAATTTTGAAAGTCTTCAGAAGTGCATAAAACATGCATGAACACTTGGAGAACTGATCATAAAATCAATACCCATATTATTTCAATCCATACGGATACATTGCTGGAATCTCACGGGCTCATTCTGTACCCTTCCTATCACACCCCACATGTAAACTTCCTTTATTTGCCCTCTCTATATTTTCCCACATGAGTATATATACACATGTGTATACATATATACACATATGCATACATACACATATATACATATATGTGCATATTGATCAAATTGGACCAGTGACCAAGAAGAATAAAATGTAGTCTAAACAAACTTTGAATGGGTAAGAGGCTGGAAACTATCAGGTTTGTGGAGAAGGAGGCATATTTCTCCCAAGAGAAATAAGGAATGACAATCAAAAACTAACAAAATTTGGAAGGAAAATTGAAACTGTGCATGAATGCTCAATTTGGCATGGTTTGGAGTAATATGGTGAAGGACAAGAAAAAATAATTGATATTAATATTCTCCCTTAAATGACACCAAAATATTTAATTTTCATTGGGAAAATTAATATGTATGTTAGTATTCTACTCAAGATCTAGAGTAAATATTATTTTCCCTTCATCTTCATATAATTTTACTTGAATACTTTTGGAATGGGGGAATTAACCTAGGATTAAAGATTTAATGTCTTAATTATGTTTATGGAATAGAATGCAAATGTAATCAAACCTGACAATGTAAAGGCTGAGGTACAAATGACAGAAACTAGGAGGTAACAGTAGGAGGAAAGCTGTGGACCAAACTGAAATGCGGATGAAAGCATAAACAACTAAATTCTCCTTTTTAAAAAGTGGGGTGTTCATAGGTAATTTATTAATTCATAAATCAGAAAAAAGCAAAGTACATATTTACTAATGTAAACATAAGTTCAAAATTAATGTTTTAATGATATGATCTGTTAATGTATTTGATTTTTAAACCATAAATACAGGTTCAAACAGTTCTTGGAAAAATGGAATTTAATAATACACAATTTTTATGAACAATTCCAAGCCTTCTCAATGATATATTAATTCAATAAAAATTGAAAAAGGACTCACAACTATGCTTTGTCTAGCCTAAAATGCTTTCCTGCTTACTTGTGCTTGATTTTCACATTCTTTGAGCACAACCTCTTTCCAGTTGACAGCTGATGTAAAATGTCATTGACTGTAAGAGGCATCTCAATTTCAGAAACAGTAAAACCTGAAAATATAAATGGGTGCCTTCGAATCTGCACTGCGGTAGATCATATTTAATTCAGATGTACTTACTTATCCACAAGAAAACAAAAATCACTGCAAGGTTGCACAGTTAATGGTGAAAAACAATGGGCCATTTCAGAGAATGGGCACATCAGCATGCTATCAGAGTTGCAATGGGTGATAGCTCATCAATACACAACTTTAACTCTGGACACGCATATTCACACAAATATTGCTAATGAAAAAGGCTTCATTCTCTAAAGTGTTGCTGTAAAAAATCCATACATATTGAATAGTTACTTTACAAGTAGGCAATAAAACAAAGGAGCTTAATTATCCATTTACGTAAGAGAAAGATTAGCCTCCTATAAGAGCTCCAAAGAAAATTACCTGAGGTTGACCGCTGCATGACATAAATTTCCAATCGGTAAAATGATTTTGCTGTAGTAAATTAAGGTCATAAATATTTGCAACAGGAAAAATACAAGATACAACAACTCCTCTGTTCACTGCAGCTATTCTCTGTTAACATTCGCCTCAAGTAAACTCAGTTATATAATGATCAATGGAGATTCTGAAAACATGCAATCATTCATTCCTTTCTGACAGAAGACCCTGTATGGCCACACGTGTCCATATACCAGTTTACAGTGGCTCTAAAATCATTTAGGGGCCATTATTTCTATTGAGGATTTGAAAATTTTTCGAGTGTTTTTAAAAAGAGCTTAAACAACAATGGATGCCACATGGATTCATTTAGCAGGAAGCAGCTGAGTTATTGAACTATGTGGCTTTATGACAGTGGAGAGTTAACTGCCCCTTGGGGGTGGTGGTAGGGGAAAACAGAAGTTCTATGTAAAATAAATTTTGAAGGTCTTCAGAAGTGCATAACACATGCATGAACACTTGGAGAATTGATCATAAAATCAATACCCATATTATTTCAATCCATATTGGAAAGGGATTCATTGCTGGAACCTCACGGACTCTTTCAGTACCCTTCCTATCACACCCCACCTAGTTCACCCCAAAATGTCAACTATTATCCTGATTGTTAAATCTTAATTGTCTTGCTTATTTTTAATGGTTTTTCCCAATTTTTAATGTTTCATGAATGGAATAATACTGTAAACAAACAAGTTAACAAGAATCTTGCAGCAAAATTGCATCTACAGTAAAAGAGGCAATATAGGCAAATGGCAAATTTGCCCATTAATGCCTTTCAGAATTGGAAAGTAGGGGACTGGTGTTGTGATTGGCAGGTGAACCCACCATTGGCAACACTTGTGTCCTTTATGTGTGCTGGTTACAGTCCTGGCTGCTCAACTTCCCATCCAGCTCCCTGCTAATGCGCCTTCAAAAGCATTGGAGGATGGCCCAAGTGCTTGGGCCCCAGCACCTACATGTTCAAGGCCCTGGCTTTGGACTGCCCCAACTCCAGCCATGTGGCTTTTTGGTGAGTGAACAATCAAATAGAAGATCTCTCCCTCTTTGTTACGCTGCATTTAAATAAACAAAATTTTTTAAAGTGGAAAGTAACCAAAAAGACCTATATTTTGGCTTTTGAACAGACCCTTTGAATATCCAATTAAATAAATTTTTTTAAAAAACACAAACATTCTTTGTTACAATCTAAGGAATGCCTTTCAAGAGTATAAGGAAGAAATCTGGGTGAGAAAAAATGGATCATATCTGCAGAATGGCTGCACTAAGCTGGAAAAACCATGTGGTAACAGGATACATGAAATCTTTTGAACAAATGTTATGTAGACACCAAACCGTTTTTAACTTTCCTTGACCAACCAGCAAAATGTTGGATTGCCAATGAGTCCAGTGTATTAATTACATAATTTTATGGGACACTGATATCTTGAGTAGGTAAGAGCATTATTCAAAAATAGGGTGGACAACTATTAATTCAATGAGTGTCCTCCATGGAACTGGGCTTTTGTTGATTTACAAAGCTGATTTAACATGATCTTTGTGTGGTGGTCAGTGCCCCCTCCTGTTACATATGGTGATTTGGTAAACTGATTACCTGATGATCTAAATTAGTACATATACATTAAACAAGTAAAATATAAGCCTATGTAAAAAACTGCTTTTGGCCCTGAAAGCCAGTTTTGGCTCTTTCTTTCATCGCCAACAGATTTCCTAACTTTTAGCTGGCCAAACAGCAATCCACAGTAAAGGCTAGATTTCCAAACTTCTTTTAAAATTAGATGAGAAAAGAGGAATATGAGCAAAATTGTTGGATACAACTGTCCATAAAATGACTTTAAAGGCATTTCCCATTCTCTTGCCAGGAATAGAGGAATGACGACAGGTCCATCAGACCATTACTAAACCGGGGACACTGCCTAGAAGTGGCAGAGCAATAAAATAGCAACCACTGCCTCCTGAGACAATCTTATGGAGCAGCAGCAAACCAAGGGTTACATCCCTTCAAAAAAATTAACTTCTGCCTTTTAAAAACTACTGATTGGGATCTCTGTTACATATTACCAAGTTTATGATTTAAATAATGCAAATGGAAAGCAAAATTCAGAATGCTACTCTCATACCTAACTATATTTATGCTAAAAGAAAAGTGGGCATGACAAAAAATAATACTGAACCCCCTCTTTTTTGCAAATTTCCTATGAAATAATTCCAGAAATACAGCTAAACACCATAGGATATATAATAATCTAGCAAATATTAAACCAAAAAGGTAGAAAAACCAATAGTTGCATCAACAACAAATTATAAGTGAAAATAACTATTTTTATTTTATTTTTGTATAGACTTTTTATTTAATAAATATAAATTTCCAAAGTACAACTTTTGAATTATAGCAGCTTTTCCCCCCATAACCTCCCTCCCACTCGCAACCATCCCATCTCCCACTCCCTCTCCCATCCCATTCTTCATCAAGATTCATTTTCAATTATCTTTATATAAAGAAGATCAGTTTAGTAAGTAATAAGTAAAGATTTCAACAGACTGCACCCACAAAGACACACAAAGTATAGAGTACTGTTTGAGTAGTAGTTTTACCATTAATTTGCATAGTACATCACATTAAGGACAGAGATCCTACATGGGGAGTAGGTGCACAGTGACTCCTGTTGTTGATTTAACAATTGACACTCTTATTTATGACATCAGTAATAACCCGAGGCTCTTGTCATGAGCTACCAAGGCTATGGAAGCCTCTTGATTTTACCAACTCCAATCTTATTTAGACAAGGCCATAGTCAAAGTGAAAGCTTTCTGCTCCCTTGAGAGAAAGGTACCTTGTTCTCTGATGGCCCATTCTTCCGCTGGGAACGCACTCACAGAGATCTTTCATTTAGGTCATGTCGCTCCCCCTCTTCGTGGAGGAACGACACAGGACCCTGCGCTGTTCTTTCGTCTGCTCGGCCCTCCCCGGGTTTGCTGCTGGTTCTTCCCGGGTTGGCTACTATCCCTTCCACCTCCGTGGAAGGGCAGTTCCCCCTGGCCGCATTCCCCACTTCCGCAGGGGAGCGGCACACCGCCGGCCGGTTTTCTCGGGGGCTGCACGGGTTCCCTTAGATGTTCCCCATAGATGTTCCCGGTGCATGCCGTCTCTCTCCTCCTTTATAGTCCTCCTCCGCCAATCCCAACTCGGCCGCCCACACGCCGAGTACGCTGCTCTCCTCCAATCAGGAGTAGGTCCTACAGTTTATTGGTTGAACTGGAGGCAGCTGCGTAGAAGCTGCTTTCTCCTCTCCCAGCGCCATATTGTGGGAGAGCAGACGCATAGAACAAGTCCCAATTCGAGTAACTTAGTCTAGTCCGGATTGCTCCCCACAAGGTCATTTATTTTTTGCAACAGTGTCTTGGCTTTCCATGCCTGAAATACTCTCTTGGGCTATTTAGCTGGATTTGAATGCCTTAAGGGCTGATTCTGAGGCCAGAGTGCTATTTAGGGCATTTGACATTCTATGAGTCTGCTGTGTATTCTGTTTCCCATGTAGGATCATTCTCTCCATTTTAACTCTATCAATTATTATTTGCAGACACTGGTCTTATTTATGTAATCCCTTTGACACATAATCCTATCTTTTTGATCAATTATGAACTTAAACTGATCACTTTAACAAGTAAGATGGCATTGGTATATGCCATCTTGATGGGATTAAATTGGAATCCCCTGGCACGTTTCTAGCTCTACCATTAGGGGTAAGTCCAAGTGAGCATGTGCCAATCTGTACATCTCTTCCCTCTCTTATTCCCACTGTTATATTTAACAGGGATCACCTTTCCGTTAATTTTAAATGCCTAAGAATAATTGTGTGTTAATTAAAGAGTTCAACCAATGGTATTAAGTAGAACGAAAAAACACTAAAAGGAATAAAATAATCAGTTGTTCCTCAATAGTCAGGAATTATAATTTCTATCTCATGTTTAGAAGTTATCTTGAATTTTGCAATCATGTTATTAGAGAACTATAAAAGGAAAACGAGTAACACTTTACTTTGCAATGCTAATTCCAATTAAGGAAAAAATCTTAAGTAATAAGCAGGATGAAAAATACATTATAATAAATACAAGTATTACAAAGTGTAAAGGGATAAATATTGGAAACACTAACTTAAATATATGAAAATAGTAAAATTATTTTGAGATTTTACTAGTATTCAATTTAATGAAGAAAATGCTTTTCTAGTTTCCTATTTTCACTCTTCACTTTTTTCTTAATAATGAGGTTTTGATATGTTAGGGTACAAGCACAAAAGTAGGCTAACATAAAGGTTAATTTGGCCAATCAATTATAATAATAATATTATAGTTATAATTATGCCTATAATTACAAAAATATCTGAGTTCTGTTGCTTCAATAAAATAATAGCAACATTATATCAAACATTATTTTAATTCTCTCATTTTATGGTTATAGTCAGTTGATTGTGACTTCAAGTATTTGCTCCAGTGATATTTTTTTTAAACATATACCATATTCCCAACATCTCTATTATGAGTACAGTTGTGGTTTACAAAGATACAGATTCCAACACCAGAGAAAGAAAAAGGATTTGTCCAAATTTTAGATATTTATTCTATTCTACAAACACCCCAAAGTTGTTTTTCTTTTTTAAATATTTATTTATTATTTATCTGAACAGTGGAATGACAGAGAGAGGCAGCTTCCTTTTGGTTCACTCCCCAAAACAGCTGGGTCTGAGAAAAGCTGAGGCCAGGAACCAGCAATTGCATCTGGGTCTCGCACATGGATGGCATGTGGCCATGGGCCATCATCCACTGTCTTCCCAGGCACATGAACAGAGGAGCAACTAGCTCCAACTGGTCCCCATTTATGGTGTCATAAGTGGCAGCTTAAACCCACTGTATCACAGAGCTGGCCTCTCACTCCAAGATTTTAAAAACCATTTCTAGTATCTATTGAAAAACTCTAAATCACGACAACACTGAGATGCTTGAGCCAGCAGTGACATTATTTTCATGAATCCATGGTTTGGTTATGGTCATTGATACAGCTGCATTCAGTGAGGCTAACCAGAACTAGGATATCCAAGACTATCATATGCAAATCTAGAGCCTTAGTTACTGGCTGGCTGTCAGGCAAGGAGCCTGTTGCTCTACAAGTCACCGCTTCCTCTCCTCATTGCTTCCCACATGTTGTCATTTCTGTTTTTCTGTTTTGTTTTGTTTTTTAAGAGAAAAAAGAGATTCTGCTGATGTTCATTCCAGATTTGGATCTGTACTTCTATGTTTGCATTTATTCGGAGAATACATATCACAGCTGTCATTGCCCTACATCAGTCATATGATGCTGCCACTGGGATAGTAATACAAATACAATATAGGAAATATATATCAATTAACAAACCTTTGTCTATATAATCTATAATACGTACAATCCAATCATTTCTCTTTTTGTGTCACAAGGCAAAAATTAGCATTCACATCTATTTCTATGTAGATGAATATGAATATTTGAGCAAATATATCTGTAGAATGAATGCCTGCAGTTTAATTGCTGAGTTTATAAGTACAAACATTCTCAGTTTTATGGCAGTTGAACTTCAAAAATTTGTCTCTTATATTCACACCAATCAGACAGATGAGTTTCTATTTCGATGTCTGAGTCTCAACACATATCATTCATCTTATTTTATATGCCTTTGAAAGACTTTGTTTTTAAGGTATTTATATCATTCCTGTAAAACTTAAGTGTTAATGCTGTAAATTTTTCTAAGATTTGGAACCAGAAAGACATGAGAAATTGTGGAAATATTTCTCATGGCAATTTATTTAAAATCTTTAAATGCTTGCATCACTTTTGCCATTGTATGTGTTAAAGTGCTGTCATGTACAAGAAAATCAACGAAATTCATTTCAAACAAAAAAAATGAGAAGAGTATGGCAAAGAGATTTTTAATGGATCCTTAGAGACTGAGATTTGCAAATGTAACAATAGAAAGATGAGCGTGGAATGGTTGTCACTAGTCACAATGACAATTGACATTGCCTTTGACTTATCATAACAACTTCAACAAAACAGTGTTACTTTCCCTGGCCATTTTTTTCATTAATGTCATGTAAGCCACTGCACACCAATGACAGAATATTTTGCCAATGTGATAATGTAATGAGCACAATCAGAAACAATGATAGAAAAACAAACTTAAAAATACAAAAAAAAAAAATTTCTCTGTGAGAAAACGTTATTTCTTCTGAGTTCTGTGTATTACCTGCATATACTCATATGAAATTTATGTGTATATTTATATGTAGTCACACTTGGTCTTTTACTTAAAGAATATTTTCTTTGTTTTTAAAAATTGGAATGACAAGTCAATATTTTAAAATCTTTTAATCCATTGTCCAGTTTATTTCAAATACTTCTTTCGTTGGACAGAAAGTAATTGATCCCACAAGGTCAATTTCTAGCTTCAGGTCAGTAAACAAGGTTTAAGTTTATATATGACTTGGCATTAAGGACACAGATTAGGCCATTTCTGCAGCCAAATCCACAGAAAAGACTTTTTTTGAAGTGCAAAGATAAAATCAGTCTGTCATAAAACATTTATAAATTTTCTGGCAAGACCAGCAGGCAGACATAAAAGTGTAGGGAAATACACAAAAATTTTCTTGTCTTTCTTTTAAAGATTTATTTATTTTTTTGAAGGCAGAGTTACAGAGAAGCAGAGGCAGAGAGAGAGTGAGTGAGTGAGAGAGGTCTTTCATCTGCTGGTTTACTCTTCATATGGCCGGAGCTGTACAGACCTGAAGCCAGGAGCCAGGAGCTTCTTCCAGGTCTCCCACATGGGTACAGGGGCCCAAGGACTAGTGCCATATTTTACTGCTTTCCTAAGCCATATTAGAGAGCTGGATCAGAATGGGAGCAGCCAAAACTCAAACTGGCACCCATATGGGAAGCTGGAACTGCAAGCAGAGGCTTTACCTGTTATGCCACAGCACCTGCCCCACAAATATTTACTATCATTGTGTTTATATCCCATAACTAAAGTATACCATTAGAGAGGTCAATATTTTTGATAACAATAAAAAATAAAACAAACCTCAGCATATCAGTCAATGGTTCCTGACTCAAATTTATTTAATCCTCCCTTTGCTGGCTATAAACTTTTCTCTGGAGGTAACATTAAATATTTTTTATTCACAAATCAAAATCCCTGTCCAAATCAGTTTCTCCTCCTGAAATATCTTGTTTTCTCTTTGCTTTATATTGCTACTCAATCAAAAGAAAGAGAAATAAAGCTAATTAAAAAAAAAAAAAAAACTCTTTGGCTGGTGCCGCGGCTCACTAGGCTAATCCTCCGCCTGCGGCGCCAGCACACCGGGTTCAAGTCTCAGTTGGGGCACAGGATTTTGTCCCGGTTGCTCCTCTTCCAGTCCAGCTCTCTGGTATGGCCCAGGAAGGCAGTGGAGGATGGCCCAAGTGCTTGGGCCCTGCACCCCATGGGAGACCAGGAGAAGCACCTAGTTCCTGTCTTCAGATCATTGCGGTGCACCGGCTGCAGCACGCCAGCCGCAGCAGCCATTGGAGGGTGAACCAACGGAAAAGGAAGACCTTTCTCTCTGTCTCTCTCTCTCTCACTGTCCACTCTGACTGTCCAAAAAAATAAAATAAAATAAAAATCATCTAACACTATGTACAAGCACTGTGATTTAGATAGCTTAACAATTTCAATAATCACATAAACCTACAAATAATATATTTCATTGCTTTAATTTTTGAAATTAAGATATTAAGAAAAATAACAGTTTAGTTATTTACTTCAAAATTCACTCCAAGTGACTAGAAGAATGGGGATTCTACTGAAAATCCCTGTGATTCCAGACACTAACATCTTTATATATTCCCCTTACATATCAGTTGATAACAACCCTAGTCTTCTCATTAGAAAGTCTAAATTCATTAAATAATGTGTTCATAGAATTAACATCCAAGAGTTTAATTTGTGTCCAAGAAAAATAAATAATTCAATATTTTGTCAATATAATAAATGATAGAAAAGTTAATATAGCATCAAAATAAATAAAATCAGAACCACTGCAAATTCAGAGATAAAAAATATTGAAGTATTCATTAATTTATTTTACCACTCTAGCAAAAGAATATGAAAAAGAAAAAAATAAGGATTTAGATACCTTAAAAGTTTCAATAAACATCACTATATTTTTTCATCCACTATATATTTTTAAATCCACTAGATTTTTTTGTCTGAAACTATGTATAAACTCATTGTAACAAGTGGCACAAAGATAAAAATACTCTTAAAGAAAAACATGTAAACCTCCTTTATTTGCCCTCTCAATTTACATTTTCCACATGTGTATATATACATATGTGTATACATACATAAATGTGCATGTACACATATATTGTGTATGTAAATGTGTGTCTATGTACATATATACATGTGTATATGTGCATATATATGTATGTATATATGTGTGTATACACATACATGTATTATCTTATGCACATTATTCTGCTATTTACTTTTCCTATTTAGTTCAACAAGTAATTCTTCTAAGTCATTCATATAGATCCAACTCAAATTTAATGATTGCATAATATTTTATTTTAAAAATACACTAAATATATCAAAAATTTCCAATTCAAAGACATACAGCATTATAGTTTTCAAGATTTTGACCACATATTCAAGACTGCAATATCACACGCTGACTGACTGGCTTATAGGTGAAAAAGAAATGTTCTCCAAAAGTAATATTTCTGTATAAAATCATTATATTATTTTTACTTTACTAAAGTTTCCAGGTTACTCATACTTTTATCAGCATAATAGTAATTTATAATCCTCCATCAGCAGTGCATAAGAGTACCCATTTTCCTTGTCATCACCTGAAGTTATCATTCCCTGTGCCTGCCAATTTGATAGTGAAATGTATTATCTCATTTTGCTTTAATTTGTATTTCTCTGGTTATGAGTAGGAGTATAAATCTGTCAATATTTATTAAACATTTGAATTTCCTTCTTTGTTAGTTGTTGGTTACTATATTTTTCAGTCTTCCATTAAGTAGCTTTTCTTTTTCTTACTAATTTGAAGGAAGTTTTTATATGTTAGAATTAATAAGATGCTATATATGTTTTGGAATTATTTTGACACTAAACTAGCACTGATTCTTGTTTGGCTTATGTTTTTATCTTGTATTGATTGTACTCCCACCTCTCTGTATACTGTTATGTGTTTCAGTCACATCTGTGAAGCTTCCTCACATTCCATTTTCCACAATATAATCTTCATTGGCCTTTCATTATTTTTACATCTTCCATTTTCATTTTAAATCTCTCTGGAATTTATCTGGTATTCAATATTTTATGTTGAATCTATAATTTTTTTCTGTCCTGACCTGGGTCCAATTATGAAAGCACTGTGGATGAAACAAAACATTTTCCCCCATTTAATAGAAACATCATTTTTGTTTCCTTCATTCATGAACATACTTTAATTTCTCTCTGGACTTGGATTATGAAATCTGATTCACTATCTGTCATTTGTTGTGCTTTTTTCCTATGTCTTGAGTTTTAAGATTAATAAAATGTTTACAATTTGGTAAGGCAACACTTTCATGACTTTTCTATTAAAATTCTCACAAATTTCTATCACTGCAAAAGTTGAAAAGCATCGATTTATCTGCACACTGCTTAATTTTTCGATCTATTATCTCTAGACCAAGAGTTCTCAAAATGTTTCCTATTGACCTTGGGGAGTTTTTCGAGAGCCTTTAAGGAGTACAAAAGGGAAAAATAAATGCTTTCATGATAACCATGACATGTTACCGCCTCTTTTACTCTGCTATACTTGCAGTAGTGGACAAAAGGCAGCAATTGGAAAATGGTGGCATCTTGGCATGAATCAAAGCAATAGCACCAAGCTGTAGTAATGTATGTTTCACCCCCACAGAAACAAAAAAAAAAGACCCAGTTGTACTTGCAAATGTCCTGGAAGAAAGAGAAAAATACAATATAACACCTACCCTTGACATGTCTTTTTAATATTCTGTGTGACAAAAATGTGTCATGTACATAACACAACTACTTCATTCCAAAAATATAGTAATGGTCTCAATGAACAGTACTTTTGTGATATTTGTGAACTCACAAGCTGAATTACTAGCTTTTGTATTGAAGATGTGTTTTTACCAAAAAGAATGACTGACAAACTTTTGTTATTCAGAAAAGGCTGCTTGGCAGACATTTCTCAAAAATGAATAAAGTAAGACTTTAATTTCAAGAAAACTCACAGTGAGTGTTGCCAATGATGAAAATGAAGCTCACAAGCAATAATTATAATTTTGGAAAGCTTGCATCCTCCACGATAAGTTGGAGATACTCCCACAACTTAAAGACTTTTCTGATGAGATCACCGGTGATATTAGCAAATGTTATTTTTACATTATATAATGGAAAGTATCAACATTTGGAAAATCTGCATAACTTAAGGAAATAATACTTTCCATAGAACCAACGAATGCATTATGTCACAAAATCTGCATGGGTAAAATATTCATTCGACATCTAAGATAGACCAACAGAGTTTAATCAAAAATGGAAAGTTATTTCATAGGTTTCAGATTCCGCTTTAAAACTAACCTTTTAGAAAATGCCATATGTCAAGTTTTGGTGTAGTATCAAAAATTATTTGCAATTATGTGAAAAACCAATAAAATATACTTCCCTTTTTGAACTGCATATCTGACTGAGGTCGATTTTTTTATTTCCATCAAAACAACATATTGCAACATACTGAATAGAGAATATATGATAATCAAGTTGTCTTCTATTAAACCAGAGAGTAAAGAAGCTTTTAAAAATGCAAACTGTTGAAATCTTTACTTAATATATGCTAAACTGATCTTCTGTATATAAAGAGAATTGAAAATGAATCTTGATGTGAATGGAAGGGGAGAGGGAGTGGGAGATGGGAGGGTTGCGGGTGGGAGGGAAGTTACGGGGGTGGGGGAAGCCATTGTAAACCATAAGCTGTACTTTGGAAATTTATATTCATTAAATAAAAGTTAAAAAAACTAAAAAATAAAAAAAAGCCTGGGGCAAAAAAAATGTAAAATGGGTGAGTGGGCTATCCCAGCAGGTTAAGATATTGCTTGGGATGCCTAAACCCCTGTTCTGAATGTTGGTTTGAGTCCTGGCCACTCTGCTTCTCTGTAGTCTCCTACAAATGTGCACTCTGGGAGGTTGCAGGTAATGGCCCACGTGCTTGGGTCCCTGCCACACACATAGGAGACACAACTGAAGTTCCTGGATCCTGGCTTCAGCCTGGCTCAGCCCTGGCTGCAGAGGGCTTTTGTGTAGGGAAACTGGGAACAGATCTCTCTCTGACTCTCCTCTCTTTGTGACTCTGCCTTTCAAACAAATAAATAAATACTTAAAAAACAATGTAAAACAATAACATTTTCCTAAGTCTTGTCTTATTTTAAAACAATTATTTTTCATGAAATACTTTTAACGTGTAAAATATTTGTTTTTTATAAATAAGATAAAATGCTTTAGAGTTGGCATTGTGGTGTGGTGGATGAAGTTGACACCTGTAATTCGGGCATTCCATATAGATGCCAGTTAATATCCTAACTGCTCCACTTTTAATCCAGCTCCTTGCTAATGAGGATAGCCAACGTATTTGGTATCCTCTCACCCATGTGGGAGACTTAGATGTAGCTCCTGGCTCCTGGCTCCCACCTGGCCCAGCTCTAACCAATGCGCACATCTGGGGAGTAAACCAGGGGATGGAAATGGCTCGCTCGCTCTCTCTCTTGCTGTCACTCTCTCTCTCATCTCCCTGTTTCTCTCTCTAGCTCTCTCTCCCTTTCTTTCTCTCTCTCTCTATAACTCTTTCAAATAAATAAATCCTAAAAAAAGATAAAATGTTTTCTTAAATATTTCACTTTTAATTTGTAGGATAGTAAATATTACTAGATAATATCCAGACACATGGGGAAAAGCAAGGCTTTTTGGGGGAACTTCACTAAATTTTATGAGTGAAACAAATTCTTGAAATCTTGAAATTTGAGAACTGTCAATCTGGAGAGAGCAGCCTACTACTGCCTACTGTTTGTGATATACTGCTTTAAAATTATAAAAAACTCAAACGTGAAACCTGTATTTGTTAGATTTTTTTAATGATTTGGCTTCATAGATTTTAGTTTTGTTAATATTTTATAAGTTTATAGGTTTTATGTTCATCATACATCAAATGTGGTAAGTTGGGTTGTGCCAGGACATCATTTCCTCCGGATTTTCAAGATTGTAATCACAGGGTGGAAATCATTGAACTCTGATATTATTGAATCTGCTTATGTCTGTTGTCATAGTCTTCTCTCATTGTAAATGTTGAGTATATTTAGTCATATTTTTTTCTTCTCTCTCCTTTTAGGCTTTCCGAAGTTTAATTAGTTTATTGTTAGTTGATAAATCTAGATTTTGAGGCTTTTTGTTCTTTTTATGTGTTATTTTTCATCAATTTTCACATGGTATCTATAAATTACTTTCTCCTAATGTATTTCTTGCCTATTTTGATGTGTATTTATTAATTATAATATAAATGCTAACAATTTATATTTTGTCCTTTAATTCCAAGAACATATAAGGCTAATTTTTAAAGAGAATTTGGCTATACATGAGTATAGCTTAGTTAGAACATGTGTGATCACTAGTGATTACATTCAGATCCAAGAATACTGGAAAGGATAAGGATCTTTTTATAAAATTGTCAATGAGGGGTCCGTGCTGTGGCATAGCTTGTAAAGCCACTATTTGCAGTCTCAGCATCCCACATAGGCACCGGTTCAAGTTCCGACTGCTCCACTTCTGATCCAGCTCTCTGGTATGGCCTGGGAAAGCAGTGGAAGATGGCCCCCAAGTCCTTAGGCTCCTGCACCTTCATGGGAGACCTGGAAGAAACACCTGGCTCCTAGCTTTGGATCGGCTCAGCTCCAGACATTGCAGCCATCAGGGGAGTGAACCAGCAGATGGAAGACTCTGTGTGTGTGTGCATGTGTGTGTGTGCCTCTGCCTCCCTGTAACTCTGCCTTTCAAATAAATAAAGAAATAATTGTCAATGAATCTTGTTGCATCATCTATTAATTTCTTGGCTATATACATGTATTTTATATTTTTCTATTGTGCTATTTTCACTTTTCTAAGAATTTGTGTGAGAGAGAAGAGTAATAAATATAGGTTGATCCCTTTTCATAAATCCAAATATGAAAAATCCTCTGTTGGAGGATGGCCCAAGTACTTGGGCCCTGCACCCCATGGGAGACCAGGATTAACTACCTGGCTCCTGACATCGGATCAGTGCGGTGCGCCAGCCACAGCGGCCATTGGAGGGTGAACCAATGGCAAAAAGGAAGATCTTTCTCTCTGTCTCTCTCTCTCTCACTGTCCACTCTGCCTGTCAAAAAATAAAAAAATAAATAAAATCTTCTCAGGGTAGGCATTTAGCCTAGTGGTTAAGACATTCACATCCCATGTTGAAGTGTCTAGTAGTTTCAATTCCTGGCTCTAGCTCCTGATTCCAACTTCCTGCTAATACAGACCCTAGAAGGCAACAGTGATGGCACAAGTAACTGGGTTCCTGCCACCACTGTGAGAGACCTGTATTGTGTTCCTGGCTCCCGGCTTCAGCCTTGAGCAAGCACCAGCTATGGTAGGGATTCATGGAGTGAACCAGGAAATGGGAGCTTTCTCTATGTCTCTCTGCCTCTGAAATATAAAAATAATCTTAAAAAATAAAATGTCTTCTCCCCCTTAAAGTGGGATACAATTGATATTTAAAATGACAATATTGATGCAAAAAGTATAAACTTACTTTCAGAATTTGAGAATTTTGTCTTTCAAAAGAAATCCTTCCCATTTTAAATCATATAAAATCATATAAACAAAATCATAAATCTTCTCTTAGTCTATCATTTAAATACTTGAGTTTTTAAACAATGTATTTTATTTTTAAAAAGATGCTAAAATATTTTCATTATTTAAAAAATTGTTTGCTTGTGATATTTACACATTTTTATGGGATACAGAGCAATTTTCAACATATATGCACAGCATAAATTTATCAAGGCAGACACCAAACTTTCATTTCCTCATCTTTTCTTTGTGTTTGGAGCTTGCTAGTTTCCCTCTTCCAGTTCTTTCTACAGTATATAGTACATTATTGTGAACTATAGTCACTCCCTGTGCTGTGAAGCACTAGAACTGGCATCTGACTGTGTTATCCAGCCTCCTGCAAACTTCCCTCTCCTATCTTTCCCAGTAAGTAATAGTAATCACTATTCTGTTTATATCATTTGTTTCTTCCACCTACGAGAAAGAACATGCAGTATTTGTACATCTGGCTTATTTCAATATAATGCTGTCCAGTTAGCTCCCTAACTCTCTCGCTGGTATCTAAGCCTGTGAGGACTGTGGAAACTTCCCGTATACCCCATTTCCATGTCCAGTGTCCATGAAAGTGGGGTATACCAGGGCTCTCCTGCGTATCCTTTTGCCTGCCACGTGAACCCTCATTGACTGTGAGGCTGGTATCACAGCTGTAGGTTCACTTCGGTCCTCTTTTGATGATGCAGCCCCAGGTGTCTGTGTCCTATGTGGTGCACATACCTTCATTGCTGAGTTTCAGTGTTTTTCCTTGGGCACTTGCCTTGAAATGAAGATATTTACTTGTCTTATTAGTTCTTACATGGCTCCTCAGGAAAGACAGTTTCCTTAGGGACTATACCTTCCCAATGTCTGCTTTGCTTGTCACATGTAAATAAAGTGTTCAACATGGGGCTGATTACTTCATGAGACTCCAAGCAAATGGCTCCTTGTATCTGCTCACAGTCATAATATAATTATTTTAATCAGATGTATTATGTATGACAAAGGTAATTAGAAATGTACTGAGACTTAGTGGCCTAAAGTTTGGTCAGTGTTTCCAAGTTCACTTGTGTTTAATAAAAACAATAGATTATTTGTTGCTAGGAGTAAGTTTCAAGCTTACTAGTAGTGCTGTTAAATTTTTATAGCCTTGCAATTTCTAGCTACTTGATATATTAAAGAAAGGTCTGGTTAAACTTTCTCACTATGATGTCACATTTTCAATTTCCTCACATAATTCTATCACTATTTTGCTATTTTTTACAATATTCCTTTTTAGTTATATCTTCTATTACTTAGTGACTTAAGTATAATAATCAATTTGCCGTAGGAATAATTTTTACAAGTGTACAATAGATTTATCTAATTTATTCTTGTTATTATTTGCTTGACACATATATTTCATTGCTTTAATTTTAACTTTTCTGAATCCTTGTTGTAGTGTATCCCTTTGAAATATAATTTATTTTTATTTGTTCTTGGTATCATAATTATCAAATAAATATTTCTAGTGTTTAATGTTATTTAATCAGCATTTTATGCATGCTCATTTTTTAATTTCCATTTTATTCATACAGTCTGTGTAATATGCCTTTGCTTAGAGTGCTACCATTTGGTTTGCTTATCTCACTTGGCTGAAACTTAATGTTCTGGGTGCATTTCTTTTTCTTGTTAAGTGTGTGCTTCAGAATTTCCACTCATGAAAGGTTGTTAAGGCCATTTTCGTTAGTTTGAAATGTCTTTAAATTACATTAATAACTTAATGATTATAAAAATCCAGGTTTTTTCCCCAATATTTTAAAATATTGGTCTCTACTGCCTGCTATTATCCTTGAAGTGTACAATCAGAATAATATAATATAATATAATATAATATAATATAATATAACATAATAAAATAATCCTGGAAGTCAAATTTTATTAGACTTAATGTTCTATAGAATTTTTTCATAATGGCTAATTTCACTGTGGATATGGTAATTTTCAACTTTAAACTTACATTATCAATCAGACTTTGTAGCTTCATTTGAAGGAGTGACCCCTCCAAAAAAGACTTTTCGAGTTTGATTCTTGTGTCTTCAGCATTTTTACTAACCAGGAATTAATTTACATGTACTAAATGCCCATGAATAGCAATCCCAGAAAAAAATGCACACATCCACAAACATCTAAACTTTGGCAAACATGCCAAAGACACTTCAAAGAGAAAGGATAGTACCTTCAATAAATGGTGTTAGGATAATTGTATTTCCACATGCAGAAGTTTGAAACAAAATCTCTATCTTATACGCCCTACAAAAACAACTCAAATGGATCAAGGATACAAACGTAAAACCTGAAATTATCAAACTACGAGAGGAAAACATGAAGTGCTGTGATTGCACAGTAAATCTTAATACTCATCTCCCAATATGAATCTCCCAAATTTTTATTCTTCAAGAATAAAGTAAAAAGTCATTTGAATCTATGCTTTCTGTGTAAAGAAAGTTTTCAATGAGAAATTTAATTTAGCATTAAAAAACTTACAAGTTAGGAGGGAAGGCAGAAGGATGGGGTAGAAGATTGAACAATGGGTACTAAAACACAGTTAGGCAAAAGGAATGTTCTAGGTTACCACAGATCTGTGGGGTGACTGAAGTTTACAATAATCTGTCATATATCTTACGAAGAACTTGAAGAGAGGAGCTACAAGACTCCAAATACAAAGCAATGTTAAGGAGATGGAAATGTTGATTACCATTTGATCAGTGCATGCTATACAAATGTCTTGTACCCCACAATCATGAAGTCACTCATTAATAAAAATATGAAAGTTTTGTGTAATATAAAGAGGGAGTTCATTATACTTTAAAAGACATACAAATTTTAAGTATTTAAAAGATAATTCAGAATGTTAACTGCTTCTCATGTTAGTTATGCTTTTGTAGGAATTTTTAAATATCCTATATATTTGTAATTTCCAAGCACAGATTTTGTTTTTGAAAATATAACATAATCTTCGGCCAGCACCGCGGCTCCATAGGCTAATCCTCTGCCTGCGGCATCAGCACACTGGATTCTAGTCCCCGTTGGGGTGCTGGATTCTGTCCCGGTTGCCCCTCTTCCAGGCCAGCTCTCTGCTGTGGCCCAGGAGTGCAGTGGAGGATGGCCCAAGTGCTTGGGCCCTGCACCCACATGGGAGACCAGGAGGAAGCGCCTGGCTCCTGGCTTTGGGTCGGCACACCGCGCTAGCCGTAGCGGCCATTTGGGGGGTGAACCAATGGAAGGAAGACCTTTCTGTCTGTCTCTCTCATTGTCTAACTCTGCCTGTCAAAAAAAGTAAATTACAACTTTATTTTCTTCCTTTTTTTAGTACAAGATATATAGGAAAGCCATCCCCATTTCTGACACACTACAGCTCTCTGTATCAGTTTATGTTTCGTTCTAAAGCTATACTTCAAAGTTTGTAAGGAAATATTTTAGGCTACTATTATTAATTCAATATATCCATTATTAAAATTTATAGATATAAATGAATACATGTTGTTTCCTTGCTATAAGGATCTAAAACTTCAGTCTGTTTTTACTGCTGCTTCTGGCAGATTCTAAGATATACACTCATATATAAAATTCACAATAATAGTTGCACTTACTATTGCCACTGAAAACACTTTAGGTGTAAAATCAGCAAATAAAAGAAATGCTGAGCTTTCAGGTTCTCACAGCAATAGGATATTCATAGACAAATTAAAAAAGGGCTTAACAAAAGAGATGTGCCTTGTACTGGGAGTTGAAACTCAATAAGCTGAGGTTTTTATTGAACCATGAGAAAGCAAGAGTATCCAAACGTCTATAAAACATACTTTTTCTGAAGTCACATGTGTTTTTAATCTAGGGACTGTAGCTACTGAATTGTAGAATGTGAATTTAATCAGTGACATATCACTGCAAATTAAAAATAATCAATAAATCAAATAAAGAGATCCAAGCAATGTTTCAAGATTGCAGCAGATAGTATTTATTAAAATTCTCACTTGAAAGTCTTTAAAATTGAAATAGTGACAAAGAGAATATAAGCCATTCCTGTTTTTGGTATTAAACCCATTCTTTCAGCACCAAAATCCAAATATCCCTTATATTAAAAAATGCTCCAAACTATAGACAAACATTTAGAATCTAAAAGGAGAAACAGATTAAGAATTTATAGTTGTAATATATGTACTATAAGCAGATTATGGTAGGGAAGACTTGTGTTCACCTCTGTATCCCCATTTCTATAACAAACAGAGGATCACATAAAGGTAGTCTACAAATGTCTGAAGAAGAATGAAAATGAAAGAAATACAGAATATTGTACTGTCCATAATACTAACCCAAAAATGCTAATGATAAAATAAAATGCATCATCAATATGCTCAGCATGTCATCAATACTATAAATGGACAATCTCTTCTACCGAAAAACTCCAAAAACACCCTTTCCCTATATGGTCATTTTTACTATGGGATGATTGTTATATTTCCTCACCAAAAAAATGTGGAGAGATCATTTGTCTTTGTTTTTTTTTTTAAGATTTATTTATTTGTTTGAAAGTCAGTGCTACACAGAGGGAGGAGATGCAGAGAGAGAGAGAAAGAGAGAGAGGTCTTCCATCCGATGGTTCACTCCCCAACTGGCCACAATGGCCAGAGCTGTGTCGATCTGAAGCCAGGAAACAGGAGCTTCCTCTGGGTCTCCCACATGGGTTCAGGGGCCCAAGGACTTGGGCCATCTTCCACTGCCTTCCCAGGCCACAGCAGAGAGCCAGATTGGAGGTGGAGCAGCCAAGTCATGAACCAGTGCCCACATGGGATGCCAGCGCTTCAGGCCAGGGCATCAACCTGCTGCACCACAGTGCCGGCCCCCATCTGTCTTTGTACGTCCCATTTAATCAAGTTAGAGTTAACTGAGTCAGACAAGAAAGTGTGCAGCACTTCTCTAATTTACTCTCCGTTCCTTTGATTACCACAACTATGTGATAATTTTATGAATTACTTTTACAAAAAACGAATTTTGTTCCATCACATGTACTGAAATAGCAGCACTCTCTGGTTAGAATGTAAATGTTCTCAGTTTTCAAAAACCTTCTCAAATCATGAATTAATAGATACTATTTTAGAGAACTAAAAAGTCTTTCTGAGCAGCATACTAAAAATGCCCAACTTGCACCCTACAATTTCTGATTTATGGTCTTTATCTCCTAGGGAGGTACATGCCACTTCATTAATGAAACATTAATGAAACATGGAATATACTGCTAGAAAGACAAGAATTATTTCAATTTTCCTCTGGCATTACAATAACACCTCTTGGGATTCTAAGAAATTCTAAGCCATGCAATGTGGTTAAGATAGAAATATATAAAAGGGTGTTATAAATATCAGATTGCAAAGATCATAATGGGAATTGATTGATTCCAAGAAAGTGTACTTTCTGTATCCTTAGGTTTGCTTCCTTATTTAGTGTATATTTAAATATCACATTATATCAGAAACACTAGGATGAATTCTACTCTTAATAGTAAAATGCTGAGGCTTCAAAATAAATGGAAAATACCCAAAGGTTAGCAGATGAATCCAACATTTGATTTTAAATATTCAAGTTGCATTGGAGCTAACCATTTTAAGTTCATCGAGGATAGATGCTTAGGAGACGGAAGTGTATTAAGAAAATAAATAAGAACTAACTGCATAAAGCAAAAAAATGCTCATAGCTAAAGAAAAAGTAGAAATAATTTCCAGTTCTTTTTTTTATTTTTATTTTTTATTTTTATTTTTTTTAACTTTTATATAATGAATATAAATTTCCAAAGTACAATTTATGGATTACAATGGCTTCCCCCCCATACCATCCCTCCCACCCACAAACCTCCCCTTTCCCACTCCCTCTCCCCTTCCATTCACATCAAGATTCATTTTCGATTATCTTAATATACAGAAGATCAGCTTAGTATACATTAAATAAAGATTTCAACAGTTTGCTCCCACACAGAAACATGAAGTGAAAAATAATAGATGATTTTTTAAATGATGATGAAATCAGATCAGACCTATTGTCATGTTTAATCCCAGTGAGAGTCAAGTTGGGAGTTGATAATTTCTTTTTTTTTTTTTTTTTTTTTTTTTACAGAGGATCAGTTTAGTATACATTAAGTAAAGATTTCAACAGTTTGCACCCCCATAGAAACACAAAGTGAAATATATTGTTTGAGTACTCGTTATAGCATTAAATCTCAATGCACAGCACATTAAGGACAGAGATCCTACATGAGGAGTAAGTGCACAGTGACTCCTGTTGTTGACTTTACCAATTGACACTCCTGTCTATGGCATCAGTAATCTCCCTATGCACCAGTCATGAGTTTCCAAGGCTATGGAAGCCCTCTGAGTTCTCCGATTCTTATCTTGTTTAGACAAGGTCATAGTCAAAGTGGAGGTTCTCTCCTCCCTTCAGAGAAAGGTACCTCCTTCTTTGAAGACCTGTTCTTTCCACTGGGATCTCACTCACAGAGATCTTTTTCCAGAGTGTCTTGGCTTTCCATGCCTGAAATACTCTCATGGGCTTTTCAGCCAGATCCGAAGGGACACTAACCCACTGTTGGTGGGAATGCAAACTGGTCAAGCCACTATGGAAGTCAGTCTGGAGATTCCTCAGAAACCTGAAGATAACCCTACCGTTCGACCCAGCCATCCCACTCCGGCCATTGTGGCCAACTGGGAAGTGAACCAATGGATGGAAGATCTCTCTCTCTCTCTCTTTTTCTCTCTCTCTCTCTCTCTCTCTCTCTGCGCCTCTCCTTCTCTCTGTGTGTAACTCTGACTTTCAAATAAGTAAATAAATCTTAAAAAAAAAATATCCTTGATCCCTGCTTCTGCCTGGCGCAGCCTTGGTGGTTGTGGCCGTTTGTAAGGTAAACCAGTGGATGAAATGTCTCTCTCTCTCTCTCTCTCTGTGTGTGTATGTGTGTGTGTGTGTGTCTCTTATTCTCTCTCTGTGATTCTGTCTTTCAGATAAATAAATAGATAAGTCTTTTTAAAAAGGAAGTAATCCAGTTGAAACACAAAGAGGAAAAAAATGAGACACCAAAGATCTTCAGCATCTTGGAAAAATAATTCAACTTCTTTCTGAGCTCTTGGGCAGCTAACATCCAGGAGGCAGTATAGCATAGCACCATGCTGAATGTGAAGCTAGTAGATCTATATGTATTTAATTTTACATTTTATGTATCAAGGAAAATAGCCACACGCATGCAGGTGTACACACCCATATACAGAAACACACATCACCACTGCCAACACTTAGGACAACCTGGCGTGAAGAGAAAACAAACACAAAGCAGCAAAACAACTACAACTGGTAAGTTTTTTAATAGAATCAATTAAAGTCCCTGAAATTGTTCTAAAGGCATACAGCCAAGGAAGCAACATTTATTAAAGAAAAATCTACTGAATTTCAATAAAAACCATGAGAATATGACATACTGGATTATGTTATAGAAAATGTCTGAAATATTCTTTCTCTTTTGTTTTGCAGGAGTTCCTCTGAATTCTTGAAGAGTCATCCTAAACTGAAAGTCTTTTGAATTGTACATGTACTGTAATTCAATTAGAATTCCTCAATCAGCAAGATAAAAATAACAAATGTAGATTAAAATGAGAATTTATTATCTCAGATAATGTTAATTGCAAAAGTAGGTGGCCATCCCAAAATTAGTTTGGCAGTCCTATGGTTGGAAAGCTCTTTGTTAGTTTCTCTAAGACTCTTGAATAACCATGAATGGTAATGATAGAAATCCCTAACACAACTATAATCCAAAGTAGAAAGAAGTAGGATGAGGAACTTTTTAAATTCTTCATGCCTTTCTATTTATACTAAGGAGGAAAATATTTCTCAAAACTTCCTCTCAGGTCTCATTAGTTATATCATTAACTCACTTTCAAGACATTTGGAGAAATGGAATTATTATAATCATTGATATTATTAAGTCACCTTTGGAACTCTCTTGGAGTATTTTTTCTGAAAACCCAGCCACACCAAATAGAACTTGTGGTTTGGGAAAAAGAGTTGGTAGGTAACCAGCAGTGATTATCACTTAAAAACATCAATCACAATCTTTGATTTTTGTATCTGCATCTCCTTCCTGAAATTTCATATACTCTTTAAATCAGGCATTATTTCTTACTCTTTAAGGTTTTTCAATTCCTAGTATGATGTTTGCCATACAGAAGGTGCTGAATGTATATATAGTAAGTATTAAATGGATGAATATGGCCACGCTGAAAATATACACATGGCACTCATATTTAAATCAAGGTAACTTTCACTGTGAAGTTTAACTGAAGTATTCATCCTTGTAAATTTCCATCCCATCAGGTACCAAAAATAAAAATTCTTAAATTTACAAATTGAAAGCAACAGTCTCTTTTTTTTTAACTTTTATTTAATGAATATAAATTTCCAAAGTACGGCTTATGGATTACAATGGCTTCCCCCCCATATCGTCTCTCCCACCCGCATCCCTCCCCTTTCCCACTCCCTCTCCCCTTACATTCACATCAAGATTCATTTTCGATTCTCTTTATATACAGAAGATCAGTTTAGCATACATTAAGTAAAGATTTCAACAGTTTGCTCCCACACAAACATAAAGTGAAAAATAATAGATGATTTTTTAAATGATGATGAAATCAGATCAGACCTATTGTCATGTTTAATCCCAGTGAGAGTCAAGTTGGGAATTGATAATATCTTCTTTTTTTTTTTTTTTACAGAAGATCAGTTTAGTATACATTAAGTAAAGATTTCAACAGTTTGCACCCCCATAGAAACACAAAGTGAAATATATTGTTTGAGTACTCGTTATAGCATTAAGTGTCAATGCACAGCACATTAAGGACAGAGATCCTACATGAGGAGTAAGTGCACAGTGACTCCTGTTGTTGACTTTACAAATTGACACTCCTGTTTATGGCATCAGTAATCTCCCTATGCACCAGTCATGAGTTTCCAAGGCTATGGAAGCCTTTTGAGTTCACCGACTCTTATCTTGTTTAGACAAGGTCATATTCAGAGAAAGGTACCTTCAGAGAAAGGTACCTTCTTTGAAGACCTGTTCTTTCCACTGGGATCTCACTCACAGAGATCTTTCATTTAGGTTTTGTTTTTTTTTTTTTTTTTTTTTTTTTTTTTTTTTTTTTTTTGCCAGAGTGTCTTGGCTTTCCATGCCTGAAATACTCTCATGGACTTTTCAGCCAGATCCGAATGCCTTTAGGGCTGATTCTGAGGCCAGAGTGCTGTTTAGGACATCCACCATTCTATGAGTCTGCTGAGTATCTCACTTCCCATGTTGGATCACTCTCCCCTTTATTTATTCTATCAGTTAGTCTACAAAGAGATCAAGAAACTCCACAAAAACAAAACCAACAACCCACTTAAGAGATGGGCCAAGGACCTCAATAGACATTTTTCAAAAGAGGAAATCCAAATGGCCAACAGGCACATGAAAAAATGTTCAAGGTCATTAGCAATCAGGGAAATGCAAATCAAAACCACAATGAGGTTTCACCTCACCCCAGTTAGAATGGCTCACATGCAGAAATCTACCAACAACAGATGCTGGCGAGGATGTGGGGAAAAAGGGACACTAACCCACTGTTGGTGGGAATGCAAACTGGTCAAGCCACTAGGGAAGTCAGTCTGGAGATTCCTCAGGAACCTGAAGATAACCCTACCGTTCGACCCAGCCATCCCACTCCTTGGAATTTACCCAAAGGAATTTAAATTGGCAAACAAAAAAGCGGTCTGCACCCTAATGTTTATTGCAGCTCAATTCACAATAGCTAAGACCTGGAACCAACCTAAAATGCCCATCAGCAGTAGACTGGATAAAGAAATTATGGGATATGTACTCTTTAGAATACTATACCGCAGTAAGAAACAACGAAATCCAGTCATTTGCAACAAAATGGAGGAATCTGGAACACATCATGCTGAGTGAAATAAGCCAGTCCCAAAGGGACAAATAGCATATGTCCTCCCTGATCGGTGACAACTGACTGAACACCAAAAAGGAAACCTGTTGAAGTGAAATGGACACTATGGGAAACGGTGACTTGATCAGCATAGCCCTGACTGTTAATGAACAACTTAATACATTATCCCTCTTAGTAGTTTTTTTTTTTTTGTCTGTTCTACTTAATATGACTGGTTTAATTCTGTAATTAATACACAGTTATTCTTAAGTGTTGAAATTTAACTGAAATGTGATCCCTGTTAAACATAAGAGTAGGAATAAGAGAGGGAAGAGATGTACAATTTGGGACATGCTCAAGCTGACTTGCCCCAAATGGTAGAGTTAGAAACATACCAGGGGACTCCAATTTAATCCCATCAAGGTGGCATGTACCAATGCCATCTCACTATTCCAAGTGATCAATTTCAGTTCACAATTGATCATAATGAAAGGACTAAGAGTCAAAGGAAGCACATAAACAAGTCTAGTACCTGCTAATACTAACTGATAGAATAAATAAAGGGGAGAGTGATGCAACAGTCTCTTTTGAATAATGTTTCCTTCTGGGCTCCTCCTCTTTTCAACAGTCTCCAATCCCATGTAGAAACTACACGGGATAGATAAAAGGCTTACTGTCCTGAACATAATGCTGCCTTTTCTCTAGTCTCTGCTGTAGGAAAGCTGGTCTGATCTTATTGGTTTAAAAAAAAAAATTTAGGGGCCAGCACCATGGCTCACTTGGTTAATCCTCCCACTGCGGTGCCAGCATCCCATATGGGCTCCGGGTTCTAGTCCCGGTTGCCCCTCTTCCAGTCCAGCTCTCTGCTGTGGCCTGGGAGGGCAGTGGAAGATGGCCCAAGTCCTTGGGCCCTGCACCCGTATGGGAGACCAGAAAGAAGCACCTCGCTCCTTAGCGGCCATCTGGGGAGTGGACCAACGGAAGGAAGACCTTTCTCTCTGTCTCTCTTTCTCACTGTCTGTAACTCTACATGTCAAATAATTTTTTTTAAAAGCAGAAAAAATTTAAAAGATAATAAAATAAGTAAAAAATAAAAAAAGTTTATGTATGTATGTATGTATGTATCTATTTATTTGAAAGGCAGAATCACAGAGAGTGGGGGACAGAGAATCTTCATTCTGCTGGTTCACTACCCAAATGACTGCAACAGCCAGTGCTGGGCCAGGCTGAAGTTAGGAGCTGAGCTTCATTCAGGTCTCCCACATGGGTATAGGGATCAGGTACTTAGGCCATCTTCCACTGCTTTCCCAGATGCTTAAACAGGGAGCTGGATTGTAAGTGGAGCAGCTGGGACTCCAGCTGGTGCCTGTACATGATGCCAGCACTGCAAACGGCGCCTTGACCCACTGCATCATAGCACTGGGCATGATCTTAGGCTTAACATCAGAACTTAGTCTTCCACTGGGGTAAAACTGATTCTTCTAGGTTCTTCTGGATGATGTGCTGTTTACTGTTAAAATCTATGCCCTTGCCAGAGAAAAAGAAAGGTCCATAACTCAGTGGTGCCCATGTTTACTCTAAGTATCATTTACGCATCTGATCTTCACAGATCATAGTCTGTGTGATGCTATGAGTGAGGCAAAAGTTATAGCCTGCCTCTCCACTCCATGCAGCCTTCTAAAGTCTGTGACATCAACTTTTTTTCTCAGAAATTCATCAGCTAACATATGGGAGGCAGTATAGCATAAAATCATGCTGAATGTAAAGCGTAGCTAGTAGATCTATATGCATTTAATTTTATATCTCTGTATTAAGGAAAACAGCCACACATATGCAGGTGCACACACCCATAAACAGAAACACACATCACCATTGCCAAAACCAATGACAACCTAAGATACACCATTCATAGTTTCAAAATGGGAGGATGGGTATTTTAATAATTCTCACATGCACTGTTTTTCTCTCCTCCAATCTGGTTCTTTTTTCTCTTAAGGTTTCTTTTTCCCTTTTCCCTTTTTACCTCTGTACTGGGTATTTCCAATTATGATAGTCTAAACTGTATATATATGGTTTATAGTACAAATTTAAGTTCAGATCTCCCCAAATTGCTTTTAATATTTTAAGATCTGACAATTATGCCCTTAGTCCTATTTATAAGACATATATAATAAGCTAAATTCCTCAATAAATACAACATTTTGTTGTGTTCCTTAGGGAGCTTCATGTGTGTTTCTTATTCTTGTTCCCTGAATTTCTGCTTTTATTTTTAGGTATCTGTTGGGATCCTTGTTGGTTTGTTTTCCCCTATGTGATGGATTTAATCTTTACTATTCCTCTGTGGCTTAGTGGAGTTTCTGCTCTTTTGGTGAGTACCCTGAGGCATGTGTTGGTTTTGGCCAGGGAGCTCTGTTCAGTGTTTAAGGGTGAGGGGAGTATCCAAGGTGACACCCAAGTTGAGCATTGATTCATTGAGAATTGAAAAATTCATGGAACTTAATAAATTAAAGCTTAGAATTTCATCTTAACCTACAAAAAACAGGGTTTTCAAGATGATTTCATAGAATTTAACCCTCCCTTTTTGAAATAGTGAACACTTTGTTAACATCAATAGAGCAAGGCATTATGATTTTTATAGGAAATGAAAAATCCATGTTTTAATCTTTCCTGATATATTAAACCCATTGCAATGCATCAATCAAAATTGTGCTACATGGGTTGGGATTAAAAACATAACCAAGGCTAACTGACCTAGTCTAGGGGAAGACAGTTTAAAACAGTGGAAAGAGTGCAATCTCAGGGAAGAGTTAGGAAGAAAATCACAGAGGAAACTGCATGCAAGTTAGAGGGACACTAGGGATCTACTTGGAGGGTAGTGTACATGCAGCACGAATACAGAAACAGCACAGCACGCCAGCAGCCGAGTCTCAGCACCAGCTTTGAAGAGGAGAGACCTGACACTCAGCAGCTGAAGCCATTGGAGATAAAGCTGCAGGAAGAGCCTGGCATGAGTCTGCCTTTGGAGCCATATAGGGGACAGTGTACCTGCCAACCCAGAGGGGGAAAAAAGGGGAGCACTTTTCTCTCTCCCCAACCACCTGGCACTGGCTTCCTGCCTGAGAAAGAGAAGGCGCCATTTTGGACATATGTAAGAGCTGCAACAGCTTGCGTCCGCACACCCAGTAAGCAGCTGAGAGGAGACGCCTGAGTCTGTCAGGGGGAATTGACAGAGGGCTGGGTGCTCAGAACTGTGGGAGGCTTGCAGGCTAGGACCCTGAAAACACTGTCGTTGCATGGGAGGGCAGAGTGTAACTGGATCTCTGGGCACACACTGTGGGCAGTTCCACATGCTTGGGGCTCCCTCATTGCCTGGTGAGGGCCATTATCATGGGATGTGTTCTCACACTGAGGACTACATGGATCCTTTGTGTGGTTCTTGTGGCCGTGTCGATGAATACTACATGCACTGGGGCTAGTGCCAGGCTAGCCTTGGAGGAGAGGAGGTGAGTGTGAAACTACGCCAACAGAGCTGAAAAAACACTCCTCTTTGATAAGAAAACAAAAAAGAGGAGATTTTTCGTGCTAAACTTGGGTGTCATCTTGGACACTCCCCTCAACAACAATACCTAAAAATAAAAGCAGAAATTCAAGAAACAAGAGTAAGAAAAACACATGATGCCCCCTAAGGATCACAGCACTCCTTCAATACTAGAATGTGGAATGTGAAGATGAAAAGATTGATTGTAGAATAGCTTAGAAGTAATCTGAAGCAAGTCCACAAACTAAAGGATTTTATACATAACATGAATGAAAATTTTTCCCATAAAATTGAGATTTTTAAAGAGAAATCAAAATGAAACATTAGAAATGAAAAATTCAATAGATCAAATAAAAAGTGTGATGGAAAGCCTTAACAACAGCAGACTCAGTGAGGCAGAAAAATGAATATCTAAGTTAGACAACAAAGAATGAGGATGAAATAAAGACCTTCCATTACAAACAGAAATTGAAAGAAATTGTTACCACTCATCCCGCCTTACAAAAGATACTTAAGGATGCACTATACACAGAAACACATAAACCTGATCATCACTACAAAAGAAAGTGAATGCAGAATATCTCCTAGTAAAAGTACAAAGGATGCCAGCACCGCAGCTCACTTGGCTTATCCTCCGCCTGCCGCTCCAGCACCCGGGGTTCTAGTCCCAGTTGGGGTGCCGAATTCTGTCCCAGATGCTCCTCGTCCAGTCCAGCTCTCTGCTGTGGCCCAGGAAGGCAGTGGAGGATGGCCCAAGCCCTGCACCTGCATGGGAGACTGGGAGGAAGCACCTGGCTCCTGGCTTTGGTTTGGCACAGCACGCTGGCCATAGAGGCCATTTTGGGGGTGAACCAACAGAAAAGGAAGACCTTTCTCTCTGTCTCTTTCTCTCTCACTGTCTAAATATGCCTGTCAAAAAATAAATAAATAAAAATTAAAAAGTACAAAGGAAATCCAAAGTAAACAATAGGAATATTAAAGGAAAAATGGGAGGGCCAAGTCATTACTTATCAATAACCATCTTGACTATAAATGGCTTCAACTCTCCAGTTAACAGATACAGAAAGAATGTATTTAAAAAAAAAGATCTATCTATTTGCTCCCCACAAGAAACACATCTCCTCAATAAAGATACATGCAGACTGAAAGTGAAAGGATGGAAAAAGATATTTCATGTTTACACAAGCCAAAAAATAGCTGGTGCAGCAATCCCAATAGCAGACAAATTAAACTTTAACATTAACACTGTTGGCTGGTGCTGTGGCTCACTTGGCAAATCCTCCACCTGCGGCACTGGCACCCTGGGTTCTAATCCCAGTTGGGGCACCGGATTCTGTCCTGGTTGCTCCTCTTCCAGTCCAGCTCTCTGCTGCAGCCCGGGAGGGCAATGGAGGATGGCCCAAGTGCTTGGGTCCTGCACCCGCATGGGAGACCAGGAGGAAGCACCTGGCTCCTGGCTTCAGATCAGCGCGATGCCGGCCGTAGTAGCCATTTGGGGAGTGAACCAACTGAAAAAGGAAGACCTTTCTCTCTGTCTCTCTCTCTCACTGTCTAACTCTGCCTGTCAAAAAAAAAAAAAAAAAGAAAACAATAAAACATAAACACTGTTAAAAGAGATGAAGAAGTTTAGCATGTCATGATTAAGAGATGAAATCAACAGGAGGATGCAACTATAAAGAATGCATATGCACGTAATTACAGGGCACATGATTATTTAAAAGAAATGTTAATGGACCTAAACAGAGACATAAATTCTAAAACAACAGTAATGGAGGACCTCAATACCCCTCTTTCAGCAATGGACAGATCCATCAGATAGAAAATCATGAAGGAAACAAATGAATCAACACTATAGACCAAATGGACCTACAAGATATCTACAGAACTTTTAATTCTAGAACTGAAAAATACAGATTCTTATCAACAGTGCATGGAACTTTACCTAGGATAGACCACATGCCAGATTATAAAGCAATTTTCAGCAAATTCAAAAAAATAAAAATAACACTGTTTCTCTTCTCTGACCACAATGGAATGAAGCTGGAAATCAGCAACTTAAGAATCTCTAGAACATATTCAAAAACACGGAGACTGAACGATATGCTTTTGAATGAACATTGAGTCATAGAAGAAATCAAAAAAGAAATCACAAAACAGTGCTAACAACAAGTTTATAGCAGTGGGCACCTACAACAAGAAAAAGACATCAAAAAATGAGCTATCAATGTATCTGAATGACCTAGGAAACAAGAGCAAACCAAACACAAAATCAGTAGGAGAGAGGAAATAATTAAAATTAGAGAAGAAATAAACATAATTGAAACAAAAAATATAAAAACGATCAATGAAACAAAGAGCTGGCTTTTTGAAAAAATAAAGAAAACTGACATAACACTGGCCCAATTATCCAAAAAAGAAGGAGAAAATTCTAATCAATAAAGTTAGTGATGAAAAAGGAAATATAACAACAGATACAACAGAAATAAAAAATAATCATCAAAAATTACTACAAAGAGCAGTATGTCAAGAAATCAGGAAACCTAGAAGAAAAGGATAGATTCTTGGACACATATAAACTGCCTAAATTGAGCCATGAAAACACAGAAACGCTAAACAGACCAATAACAAAGATGGAAATTGAAACAGTAATAAACACCATTTCAACAAAAACAAGCCCAACAAAGGATGGATTCACTGCTGAATCTTAATGGACATTTAAAGAACTAACTCCAATTCTTCTCAACCTATTAAAACAATTGAAAAGGTGGGAATCCTCCTAACTCTTTAATTTCTAAACCTGAAAAAGATAAAACAGAGAAACTGAACTATAGACCAATTACCCTGATGAACATAACGCAAAAATCTTCAACAAAATACTAGGCAATTGAATGCAACAACACATCAGAAAGATCATTCACCCTGACCAAGTGGGATTTATCCCTGATATGAAGGGATGGTTCAACATTCACAATTTGAAAACATTCCCACTAAGATCCAGAACCAAAGATGCCACTCTCACCACTGCTACTCAATATAGTCCTGGAAGTTTTAGCTGGAGTCATTAGGCAAGGAAAAAAATCCAAAGGAGTATAAATTGGAAAGGAGGAAGTCAAACTATCTGTATTTGCAAGTGACATGATTCCAAAATATTCCACTAAGAGACTACTACAACTCATAAAAGTGTTTGGTAAAGTGGCAGGATATAAAATTAATACATACAAATCAATACCCTGTGTAGACATAGACAATTCCATGGCTGAGATAGAAATTTAAGATCAATCCTATTCACAATAGCTACAAAAAATTAAATATCTTGGAATAATTAAGCAAGGAAATCAAGATCTCTGCAATGAAAATTATAAAACATTACAGGAAGAAATTTAAGAAGACATAGAAAATGGAAAAACCTTCCATTTTCATCAGTTGGAAGAAACAACATCATCTAAATGTCCATACTACCAAGAGCAAATTACACATTCATTGCAATACCACAACAAAATACCAAGGACATCCTCTCAGATATAGAAAAAACAATGCCAAAATTCATGTGGAAACACAGGAGAATCCAAATAGCTAATGCAATCTTATACAACAAAAACAAAGCTGGAGGCATTGCAATACCAGATTTCAAGACAGACTACAGGTCAGTTATATTCAAAACAGCCTTGCCTTGTACTGGCACAAAGACAGATGGACAGACCAATGGAATGAATAAAAGTGCCAGAAATAATTCATGCATCTACAACCAACTTAGCTTTGACAAAGAAACTGAAACCTATCCCTGAAGCAAGAACAGCTTCTTCAACAAATGGTTTTAGAAAACTGGATCTCTGTAAACAGAGGTATAAAGCAAAACTCCTACCTACAGCTTACACAAAAACCCACTGAAAATGTATCAAAGAACTAAATCTATGACCTGATATCATCAAATTATTAGAGAACATTGGGGAAACCCTGCAAGACATTGGCATAGGGAAAGACTTCTTGGAAAAGACCCAGAAGCACAGACATTCAAAGAAAAAATAGACAAATGGGATTACACCAAATTGAGAAGCTTCTGCACTGCAAAAGAAATACTTAGCAAAGTGAAGAATTTGGAGAACTTATTTGCAAACTATGCAACTGATAAAGGATTAATATCCAGAATATAATAAGAGTTCAATAAACTCAACAACAATAAAACAAACAACCCAGTTAAACAATGAGCAAAGGACTTAGACAGCCATTTTTCAAAAAAGAAAATCCAAATGGCCAACAGACACATGAAAAAAATGCTCAGGATCTTAGCCATCAGGGAAATCCAAATCAAAACCACCATGAGGTTTCACCTCACCACAGTTAGAATGGCTTTCATACAGAAATCAACAAACAACAAATGCTGGAAAGAATATGGGGAAAAGGTACCCTAATCCACCATTGGTGGCAATGTTAATTGGTACAGCCACTGTGGAATACAGTATGGAGATAAGTCAAAATTCTCAATATAGACCTACCATATTACCCAGCCATCTCACTCCTGGGAATTTACCCAATATGAAAGAGTTATCTGTACCCCCGTGTTTATTGCAGCTTGATTCACCATAGCTAAGACATGGATATGTATACCATGAAATATTACATAGCAGTTAAAAAATAAAATCCTGTCATTTGTAACAAACTGGATACAATTGGAAAATATTATGCTTAGTGAGATAAGCCAGTCCCCAAAAAGACAAATGCCATATGTTCTCCCTGATATGTGGAAATTATAAATAGAGTACCTAAAAGGTAATCTGTAGAAGAGAAATTGACACTTTGAGATGCAATAACTTTGAACCACCCACCCTTGTTTCAACTGTTGGGGAACAGTTTTCTTTTTTCCATACTATTTGTATAGTGTTAATCTTATGCTTATAAAGTTAACTGAAAATATACCCTAGTAAAAATAAAACAGGAATTGAGAGGGAGTAGGAAGAAAGGTGGGAGTGCATGTGGGAGTGCTGGTAGGGTGGGAGGAATAACTATTCCTAAATTTGTATTTATGAAAAACATGAAGTTTATATAACTTAAATAAAAGATTTCTGGCTTAAATACATACATATATTTAAAAGATATATATTTGTACATATATAAAACATAAATAATATAAATATAAATAATTTAATAAATATAAATAATTTAATAAAGTTAAATCTGAATAAATTATAAAATATATATAATATATTATATATTTAATATATATTTTGTACAAAAGAAAAAACAAGATAACAATCACTGTCCACAAAGACTGTACAATCCAATTATAGAAATATAGAAGCCGGCGCCGTGGCTCAATAGGCTAATCCTCCACCTTGCGGCGCCGGCACACCGGGTTCTAGTCCCGGTTGGGGCGCCGGATTCTGTCCCGGTTGCCCCTCTTCCAGGCCAGCTCTCTGCTATGGCCAGGGAGTGCAGTGGAGGATGGCCCAGGTGCTTGGGCCCTGCACCCCATGGGAGACCAGGAAAAGCACCTGGCTCCTGGCTCCTGCCAGGATCAGCGCGGTGCGCCGGCTGCAGCGGCGGCCATTGGAGGGTGAACCAGCGGCAAAGGAAGACCTTTCTCTCTCTGTCTCTCTCTCTCACTGTCCACTCTGCCTGTCAAAAAAAAAAAAAAAAAAAAAAAAAAAAAAAAAGAAATATAGAGTCTAATGAAGTTTGATATACAAAGTGTTTGCGAATTTCAAAAGAGAAATTAATGTCTTCTATTTGTTGCCTATTCTTGCTATAACATTCAGGCACTTGTAAGTCAGGCATATTGTTCAAATTTCAGTCATTCAGAAAGAATGGACAATTTTCATGAAAGAAGTGTCATTTGAAGTGGATCCCAACACATAAATTAAATACAATTAGTGATTTGAGAACTGGGTTTAAATATGAGCAAAGGCATCAATGTGGACATGTATAAGTACATTGCCACTGAAAATAGATACGTTTGTTAGAATCATTAAAGCAAAATAAAAAAAAAAAAAGAACAGTTTGAAATAACAACAGGATAGATAATTGAAGATAAAGAGGAGAAATTCACACCAAACTCTGGAACCTACCTTTACTCTGCAACTAAGAGTAAATAAGTAAAGATTTTAAACATTTGGGTAATTTTATCACAGTTGAGTCTTAAATAGTTCAATTTTGTTTAGACAAGGTCATAGTCAAAGTGGAGGTTCTCTCCTCCCTTCAGAGAAAGGTACCTCCTTCTTTGATGACCTGTTCTTTCCACTGGGATCTCACTCGCAGAGATCTTTTGCCAGAGTGTTTTGGCTTTCCATGCCTGAAATACTCTCATGAGCTTTTCAGCCAGCTCCGAATGCCTTTAGGGCTGATTCTGAGGCCAGAGTGCTATTTAGGACATCTGCCATTCTATGAGTCTGCTGAGTATCTCACTTCCCATGTTGGATCACTCTCTCCTTTATTTACTCCATCAGTTAGCGTTAGCAGGTACTAGACTTGTCTATGTGCTCCCTTTGACTCCCAGTCCCTTCACCATGACCAACTGTGAACTGAAACTGATCACCTGGAACAGTGAGATGGCATTGGTACATGCCACCACGATGGGATTGAATTGGAATCCCTGTCGGAGAACTCAGAGGGCTTCCATAGCCTTGGAAACTCATGACTGGAGCATAGGGAGATTACTGATGCCATAGACAGGAGTGTCAATTGGTAAAGTCAACAACAGGAGTCACTGTGCACTTACTCCTCATGTAGGATCTCTATCCTTAATGTGCTGTACATTGAGATTTAATGCTATAACGAGTACTCAAACAATATATTTCACTTTGTGTTTCTATGGGGGTGCAAACTGTTGAAATCCTTACTTAATGCATACTAAACTGATCCTCTGTAAAAAAAAAAAAAAAAAGAAGAAATTATCAATTCCCAACTTGACTCTCACTGGGATTAAACATGACAATAGGTCTGATCTGATTTCATCATCATTTAAAAAAAATCATCTATTATTTTTCACTTTATGTTTCTGTGTGGGAGCAAACTGTTGAAATCCATACTTAATGTATACTAAGCTGATCTTCTGTATATTAAGATAATCGAAAATGAATCTTGATGTGAATGGAAGGGGAGAGGGAGTGGGAAAGGGGAGGGTTGTGGGTGGGAGGGACGGTATTGGGGGGAAGCCATTGTAATCCATAGTCGTACTTTGGAAATTTATATGCATTAAATAAAAGTTAAAAAAAAAAATAGTTCAATTTGACACTGCTGTGACTTGAGCAAAACTTGAGGCTAAAAAGCCACTTAGGATACAAATATACAAAAATATATCATGTAGAATTTTGCTTGAGGTACTTCCCCAGAGACAGAGACCTGACTCTGAGATGATTGTGTTGGTAAGGAAGGAGAAAATGATGTACTTACAAGTGAACTTTATATACTAATTACCTGCCAGAGGGCACTTCTTGTTGTGTTTTTAATAAGCTAAGAATGTGAAGGTAAAATCTGTTTACCTAGAGAAGGTCAATAATTTCTCCTAGGTCAAAGTGACTTGGCAGAGTTTAACTACAGAACAACATGGTGGGTAATATTACTGACATCTCTTCCTTTCTCTTGTGCTACTTCACTTTCTCATCATCTTAATCAACACTACTCATGTGAGCCCAATCTATGGACTTCTTTTCTGTCATTGTTCTTACTAAGACATTCACATACTACTCAACAAGTACTCTGTTCATTTTTTTTTTGTAAATAGCATTTATTCCTAAATTGGAACTATTTATGTGACTATCTTCTTCATCCATTAGATTGTGGCCATCCTGATGATAAGGCTTACTAGCTGGAAAGGAGAATGAAAAATATTGACATTGCCAGCATATAAAATGAATATTAACTTTGTATTTTCTTAGTAATAGAGCCTTTAAGATACACATATAGGTCACTCAATTTGTCTAACAGATAACTATCTATTCTGTAGATCAGTATTCCTTGAATCAGATTTTTATTCCAATAGGTTAGCCACATCCATATGGGAAACTATACTAGGAATCCCTAGGATCAGGAATTTCTATGATCTTTGTACATTTAATATGTTCCATTCAGATAGCAAATTTGCCTAAGGAAGACAAGTCTGGCTGTTTTCTAGGATTGGCTAGATTTATGTTATTGTTACTAATCACCTCCATATCTCAAATGCTTAAAACAGCAGAGGTTTGCTTTTCACTCACAAACTTTACATGCTTAATGTGGTAGTGACTATAAAATGTAGAAATACTTATTTCAGTTGACAAAGATTGTTCAAGTAATCCTGTTCTTTAGAGTGGGATCTGTTCTCCACACCTATATGATCTATCCTATATAACTATAGGTATGTAGTGATTTTTGAGAAATTATGCTAAGTATTTTAAAGGTTTTCTTGTTTAATGCATATAATGATTCCACAATAATTTATTCAAATAAAAAAATCTGTCTTGTCCAATAACACAGTGTGTAGGTAGCAGATTAGGAAAGCAAACCGTAACAACAAAAAAATGAATGTACACTGCTTCTCATTCTTATGAAATCACAAATTCATTTGAGATAAGCAATTCTACCAATCATTATTGTAATAACTACAAAAATAAATAATTGATTTGAGAAGCAATGTATCAATGAGTAATTAAATAATGTAAGGAATTTAAGAGAAAGAGAGAGAGAGAGAGAGAGAGAGAGAGAGAGAGAAAGACAGACCATAAAACATTCTCTGTAGTTCCAAGGCCTAAAAATAAAGTTATAAATGAGCAAAAAAACCAGAAAATTATATTACACTTTTTTTAAATGAAGGCTTCATTATCTTACAAGAAATTATGCAAATCTTAAATGTTTAACAGCAAAGACCCATGGAAGTAATAATCCAGAAAGAATCAGTGACCTCTGACAAGCCACAAGAACAGATAATCCTATGGGTTATGAAGTGGCTGTTCTCTAATGAGTAGGACTGATGAGATGACCTGTGATGCTCTGGCCATGGACTCTGAGAAATCTGATGATAAAAATAACCTGTGACATCTTTGGGTTCCATTTCTGAAGAAGAAAGCAGCCTGGGCTTCCATAGCAGAAAGTGTACAAAAAAGATAACAAGCTAATTAAGCAAAAAAGATTAATTGAACAGAAATGATCAA
The DNA here is from genome assembly GCF_051225735.1 of Oryctolagus cuniculus. Classification (NCBI taxonomy): domain Eukaryota; kingdom Metazoa; phylum Chordata; class Mammalia; order Lagomorpha; family Leporidae; genus Oryctolagus; species Oryctolagus cuniculus. The sequence continues at coordinate 172,354,321 of NC_142868.1, read as the reverse complement.
AGTAGAGTTTGGCTAAGCTCTTGGTAAAGAAAGGGCAGTGTGTCAGTCCTTAGGAGCATCATTATCTTGCTTTGTATAATAGAGAGAAAGGGAGACAAAATCAGATAGGATAACATCATATTAAACTTGCAGAATGAGTTCGTTGTGCAATACTACTCATGTGACACTTTAACATTTTAGGAGCATTTTTATATGTTCTTGGATAGGCTGGACAAATATTTTCTATATACAAAATGTTCCTCCAAACCCTAGAACCAATATGAAAAACATACTAAAATATACTTAAAATTCTCAGTTCAGAGTATGACTCAGCTTTATAATTAATTTCTTTGTTGATTATAGGATTCACAGAACATTATGAGATATGACGCTAGAGTACTATATTGAACCATACTGTTCGTCTGTTCCCAACATCTTGCAGACCCTTCTGTAATTCAAATTTAATATTTGTTTTGAGGGGTCCCATTGTTGCCTCTACCATCTTTCCCTTCACTGCATCAAATACATACAAACTTAACTCCTACCTAGGAATCATACGGCAGTACCTCAAGTTCAGGAATTCCGATCTAGGAAGTAAAAGCAATCAATTTTCCTCCTAATGTCCTCTATATCACACCCCATTTCCTGAAGAATAAAGCCTGCTACATTAGCATTTAAACACATTTTAAGAAATATTTACTGAGTATCATTTTAACCTTAAATCTGAACTAGGTAGTCCAATAAACACAAGTATGTAAAAATTACTTTTCCATCAAGGAAATTGTTATTTGTTGGAAAATAAAAGTAGCACACAAAATAATATCTAACATGACAACTACAGAGAAATTCTAATTGAGGAAGGTTGCATAGTGGAGAGGGATGAACATTAGCCCGGGCTCCAAGTTCATCTCTGTCAGTTACTGACTTCATGACCTCGGGCTAAACCCTCAACTTATATCAGGTTCAACATTAACATCTTGTAAATGAAAGTATAACTTAAGGAGTTTTCAGTGGCTCATGATTCTGGGCTTTGTAGCATCCAAGTCTGTTCTATCCCTCCTTAAATTCTGCAAATAACCCTATGTATGGATTACAATGACAGTAAATATTAGAAAATATGAGTATGAAAGACTTTATAAAGCCAAACTAACATGGCATGGTTAGTTAAAAAGGGAGTAGTAGCGAATTGGAGAGACTAGTTTAAAATTACAGTGAGCATACAGGAATGACAATCTCCTTATCAAAGGAAGAGAAGTTAAATACAAGGGATGACAAATAGAGATTCAGGAATGAAGAAGGTATGTCCCAATAAGAATCTGTTCACTGAATAGGTTTAATTTCAAATATAACATGGAAGTTTAGGAAACTATATACTGAAGGTAATTAAACTTGGGTATAGTCATTTTTTTGCGATGAAGAAATGCTATAATAGGAATTTCTACCATATAACTATTCTTTCTGAAAGTAGAATCAATAGTATACAATGGCCACCTACATTATAGCCAATTCCTAGTTATATAAGTTCATTGTTTTAAATTAGCAGTAATTGTCATCAATTCAACTTCAGAATCACAATAAATTGATAAGGCAGAAGGAGTATAAATATTCTTAAACTACAAAAGCCACCTCATGCTCATTTACAGAAGGCAGTTAATTTTTCTGAAATGTTTTCAGCTTCATGGTGGTAAAAGAAAACAAAAGTATACATTATCTTCATTAAATGTGAATATAGCACGTTGATTCACTAGATACTTGTGCTATTAAATCAACAGAGTGTATACTACAGGGAAATATATTTGTAACATACAACACATGAAATAAGAAGTAGGAAGAAAAACTTAAGAAACAGTTGTTGGCCAGCGCCACGGCTCACTAGGCTAATCCTCCACCTTGCAGCGCCAGCACACTGGGTTCTAGTCCCGTTTGGGGCACCAGATTCTGTCCTGGTTGCCCCTCTTCCAGGCCAGCTCTCTGCTGTGGCCCAGGACTGCAGTGGAGGATGGCCCAGGTGCTTGGGCCCTGCACCAGCATGGGAGACCAGGAGAAGCACCTGGCTCCTGGCTTCGGATCAGCGCGGTGCACCGGCCGCAGCGCACTGGCCGCAGCAGCCATTGGAGGGGGAACCAACGGCAAAGGAAGACCTTTCTCTCTGTCTCTCTCTCTCCCTGTCCACTCTGCCTGTCAAAAAAAAAAAAAAAAAAAAAAAAAAAAAAAAAAAAAGAAAAAGAAAAAGAAACAATTGTTATAGCAACTAAAATAAATTCCCAAGTGTTCTTATTCTTTGACAACACATACTTACACATAATTAGATATAAGGATGTTATAAAACTGTAATTTATAAATTGACAAATGTCAATACCACTTCTAATCAAGATGCTGAATTCATTTTTTTAACTTTTATTTAGTAAATGTAATTTTCCAAAGTACAGTTTATGGATTACAATGGCTCCCCCCCCATACCTTCCCTCCCACCCGCACCCCTCCCATCTCACACTCCCTCTCCCATTCCATTCACTTCAAGATTCATTTTCAAATATCTCTATATACAGAAGACAGATTTAGTATATATTAAGTAAAGATTTCATCAGTTTGCAACCACACAGAATATAAAGTCTAAAATACTGTTTCAGTACTAGTTATAGCATTACTTCACACTGGACAACACATTAACGACAGAGATCCCACATGAGGAGTAAGTACACAGTGACTCCTTTTGTTGACTTAACAATTTGACACTCTTGTTTATGATGTCAGAAATCTCCCTAGGCTCTAGTCATGAGTTGCCACGGCTATGGAAGCCTCTTGAGTTCGCCGACTTCGATCTTATTCCAACAGGGTCATGGTCAAAGTGGAAGTTCTCTCCTCCCTTCAGAGAAAGGTACCTCCTTCTTTGATGGCCCATTCTTTCTACTGGGATCTCACTCACAGAGATCTTTCATTTAGGTGTTTTTTTTTTTTTTTTTTTTTTTTTTCCCCCAGAGTGTCTTGGCTTTCCATGCCTAAAATACTCTCATGGGCTATTCAGCCAGATTTGAATGCCTTAAGGGCTGATTTTGAGGCCAGAGTGCTGTTTAGAACAACTGCCATTCTATGAATCTGCTGTGTATCCCACTTCCCATGTTGGATTGTTCTCTCCCTTTTTTATTCTATCAGTTAGTATTCACTGACACTAGTTTTGTTTGTGTGATCCCTTTGACTCTTAGCCCTATCAGTGTGATCAATTGTGAACTGAAATTGATCACTTGGACTAGTGAGATGGCATTGGTCATGTAATCTTGATGGGATTGTATTGGAATCCCCTGGCACATTTCTAACTCCACCATTTGGGGCAAGTCCGATTGAGCATGTCCCAAATTGTACATCTCCTCCCTCTCTTATTCCCGCTGTTATATTTAACAGGGATCACTTTTTAGTTAAATTTAAACACCTAAGCATAATTGTGTGTTAATTACAGAGTTCAACCAATAGTATTAAGTAGAACAAAAAAAATACTAAAAGGGATAAAGTATTAAACTGTACATCAACAGTCAGGACAAGGGCTGATCAAGTCACTGTTTCTTATAGTGTCCTTTTCACTTCAACAGGTTTCCTTTTTTGTTTTTGGTTAGATGCTGAATTCATATTAACATATTTGAAATACTTTAAATTCTCTCATGTAATATAGTCACCATTCTATGCTGTCTCAGGAAAACCATAAATCTATTATTTAAAAATAGAGAGCCATGCCATATCTATACCTGATATAGATATAAAATTTGTCTTCTGAGTAACTTCTAAATGTAATTATCACCTCTTGCTAGAGACACACTAAATCACATTTTGTTTCATTTTTAATGCACGTCTAATTATGGATTGGAAGGTTGCACAATTGTATAGAAAAATCATTGGATAAAGTTTAATATCCTGAATATAAGATCTTAATCTGAGGCTCACTGGGTTGCTCAGTGACAATCAAATTTCCTTGAGGGCTCAGAAGGAGGTAAGCGTCTGTATTCTTCAACTACAAATACAGTTAGGAGAATTGAGAGTCACTCAGAGTCAAATAATTAATAGATGCTTTGGGCAATATTGGCTTTAATTTTATTTTTAGAACATTGCCTTGAATAAAGTAGCTTTTACTTTGATAGATTTTCCCACCTAACTTGAAATAAGAATTATTTTTCTGTAATATCTTACCGTTTTCAAATACATCATATTATTTGATCCACAATACATAACTAATAGGTAGGTAAGATAATAAATGTTTTCAGCTTTGCTTTGGCTTCAACTGGGATATGCATGGGAATAAATCAATCATCTTCCCCCCTTACATTAGTGTCTTCATTAGCAGTATACAAGGCAGCCTGACAGAAACACAATAACAGGGTACATTCACTTCTGTTTTCCATAATGATACCTTTTTACTTAACGCTGCATCCCCATCCCTCAATCTATCTTGGATTTCTTAGAAAATCATTCATATTTTTTCTGACAAACTTCTCCCCTGTAGCTTTTTTATATCCTCTTTTAGAGAATGAATAAAAAAGGAAGACTTTCCACAGCAGCAGATAAAAAAAGGCCAATTGTGCTTTGGGTCATGATGGAGAATTGAGCTATCCTGCCCTAAGCATTTATTATTATCTTGACTCATGTATTTAGAAACCTGGTGTCTTTGTTTATTATGAAGAAATCTGTGCTCATGGCCATTTCTGTTTTAAACTTTGTTGTTAAAAGCTGTTGTAAACACTGTTTTCAGTGCTTAAAATGTATACTTGGTAGAAATAATGTGACTTATTTGCTATCCTGTACATAGTAATTAATATCTTATCTTTAAATTCACATGGAAAAATCAGTACTCTGACATACAAGGAAAATTCTCTGTATATTAATTCATAGAATTAGCTGTCAAACATCCATTATTCTACAAACAAATGCTCAGTTCCACTATGTAAAATGCACTATGTCTCTGGGTATAATTGAGAGGGGGGAGAGTATTAGGAATATGTTATAGTGAACAAATACACTTCCAAAGGCAAATGAAGAATTAACTGTAATAAAAGGACACTGATACATTCATCATCTGTTTTTCTTCTCCAGGTCCACTTCCACCTTCCTTACCCTGTTCTTATCCTCAGAACATTGATCAGATTGGGGTTTGGCCAATCCCAAAGCATAAGAGGGCATGAAGAAAGTGAGGTCATGTATTTACTTTCCTTACATTTCTTTCTTCTCACTCTTACTTAACTGTGTCTCTCTGTTGACAACCATAGCACCATACTGATGCTCTCTTAGAGAGCTCTGGATCTGACAAATCTGCCTTTTGCTTCTTGAGAAGCCAAAGTCACAAAGGTACTATACTACCACTGTTAGCATCAGTAAATCTTATCACGAAAGTTTAAAACAGGTGCACAAATCTCTTGACCCTTATATCAGTTGATGAAGTGGACAACATTTCTGCTTGGATCTGACATGGTAAGCCTTGTTTTAATGAAAAAACGCAGCCAAACCAGTGTTCTGTGACTTCTGAGGCTATCTCAAAAAGGGCCATGTTGCTTCTGTTTCAGTTAGTGGGAAATTTGTGGTTGGAGCCCCAGGAGACCATATAAAAAGCCTTACTATCCTATGAAAAGCCCCTATTGAAGACAGAACAATATGGAAATATGCCATATTCAAGGGTAGTTCAAAGAAGTTATGAAAAATGGAATGAAAAGTTAAGCTTAGTTTGGTAGCAAAAAATGTTTTGACATTCCAAGCATATGAAGAACCCCAAAATGTTTACAGAAAATGTATATTTTGAAAAAAAAACTATGCTTTGATTTCAAATTTATTTGCAACAAAATAAATGAATCTTTTAATTCTATTTTCCATGAACTTTCGGAAGTACCCAAGTAACAGCACAAGTGTCTTCATATAAATCCATCCCCAGCCACCAAGTTGTCTCAAGGTTTAGTTCTCCCAGCAGAAGCCCCAGAAACAATGAAGCAGGAAAGAGCCAACCCCTTCATGCCTTTTTTTCATCCCAGATCCACAGAACACAAAGCTACACTAAAATGTTTGCTATTTATATCATTGACTCAGGGAAAGTTTGTTACATAGCAATGTGGTTCACAGCACCTGCTCACATTGTTGCAAATAGACTTTATTCATTTGTTCTCTAACTGACCAATGTGAGCCAGGTACCCTTTTCCTGCCAGAACCCTGATGGATATAAACGGAATCCCAAGTAATTTGGAAGGCATTTGAAGGTGTGAACAAACTCCTCCAGGAGTCTGAAGTAAAGAGCACTTGCTTCCAGTTGGCAGAAATCAAAATTTCTCCATGAAGGCAGGAGCCATGTCTGTTTTAATGTCTCAGGTTTTCAACAACGTCTCTTGCAAATTGTCAAATGGAGAAGTGAGATTTTTGCTGGTTCTTCTGAAACAACTGTGATTAGGATGGGAAAGTGTACTATTATAGGCAAAAGAACAGCAAAAATAAACAGCATGACATCAAGAAACTGCATTCAAATAACAAATTCAGGAACAGAATAGTAAAGCTGCTGGGGTGATTTCTCAGGGATGCAAATACCTCACCTTGTCTCTTTCTGGCTATACATCTTTCAATCACCACAACTCCTGATAACAATGCAAAAACCATTAATATCATACTTTGAGCCTTTCTAGATTTATGTGTCTCTCTGCTCTCATCTTTTATTACTTAGTCCTCACTTTTTCTATCCACAGAGAGAACAGAAATTGAACACCCCTGTAATTTTGAACATACTGCATTTTTGGCCTAGAATATTTTAACCTTACACACTTTTCTTTCTCTTCCTTCTGGTTCATTTTAGTTTTTTGAAAGGCAGACAGACAGAGAGGGAGGGAGATCTTCCTTTCAGTGGTTCACTCCCAAGAAGGTACCAATGGCTGGCGGAAGCCAGGAGCCTAGAACTTCATCCTGGTCTCCCACAAGCAAGACAGGACCCAAGAACTTGGGGCATCTCCTACTGCCTTCCCAGGCACTTAGCAGGGAGCTGGATCAGAAGTTGAGCGGTCTGAGCTCAACTAAACTAGCACTCAGATACAGGAGGCATGTCAACTTAACCTACTACAACACAAAGACAGCCCCACACCTTCTTTTGGAGGAACTCACATTCATCTTTCAAAAAATCAAAATATGTGTCCTCCCGCCTAGGTAGCCTTTTCTAATCTGTCAATGTGAGCTATTTATCCTCCCTAATTCTTTGCATGATTCTTTGTGTTTACTTGTATTGTAACACTTATAATCCTGCTTTGGTCTGGCTAGAACATAAACTTTTCAGACATGAACAGGAATTTTGATCTTACTACCCTTGGAAAAATTAACTAGTGGAATGAATTAATTATTGATGAAAAGAACTGTTACTCAAGGAATTCTGTGCAGTGGATACTTGTGCTGATGATTGCAGTGTTCTTTCTGCTCACTTCAGTGGCCTTGACATCTATAACATAGCCTGTGACAAATATATTTACTATGCAGCACAAATGAATGTACATGATGCAGAAGACAGAGGGATCATCATCTTTCTGTTTCTCAAATATTGCCAAAAGAAACAGTAATTTAGATTCAATGTTGAACTGTCAATCCTAAAACCCTTTGAAAACACTGTTCAGTTAATTAGATTACTGTGTTTCAGTCTATTTAAACCAAATGGGAATTATTAAAAGAGCAACAGGTTGATATTTCTGCCGCTTCTGGTCCTTGCTTTCTCTCTCATTGGTTAAGTGCACAGTCCTCAACTGCTAAGTTTAATTAACATTTTGCTCAAGGTCTTGATTTTGAAGTCTCTTGTCTGAGATGGGGTTCCTGGTTTACCTTTTTGTAGCCATGGATAAAGGACATGTTCAATTTACCTGCAATATTTATACAGTTAAAGTGTGTTTCAGTCTCTGTTTGCTTTGATGATTTAATGTTACCTACCTGAAAATGCATTTATTTGAAGTACTAATTTTATGAAGAGTTCTAATTAACAAAGTACCTTAGGTGTTATGCTTTCAAATACCATTTATTCACACTACTCTCTGTTATAAAACTTAAGACCAATGTGCTAACACCTAGCTAATCCTATTTACTTAAGAAACTTTGATAGTTTACATTTAAATTATTCTTAAGTAGACCATTATTTTGATAAAGTTTTGTAATGTCAAAAGTCAAAAACTTTAAGCTTTGTTTGAAATGAGTCCAATTTTAAGAAATACATTAATAATTAACTTGAAATGAAGAACCAGCATCCCGTCAGCCTCAGAGCAGTGCTCCCAGTGTCCAGCATCCCGTCAGCCTCAGGGCAGTGCTCCCAGCGCCCAGTAAACTGACTCTTATCAAGAGCCCAGAAGATACCTGAACTGCAGTGAAATTGCTATAGAATTATGATTTTTTAAAAATGTTCAGGAGTGGGCATTGTGGCACAGCAGATTAAGCCACCATTTAGGACTCCTGCATCTCGTGTCAGAGTGCTTGGAATCTAGACCCAATTCTTCTGTCTCTGATCCAACTTCCTGCTAATACACCTGGGGGTGGCAAGAACTAATGATCCACTTACTTGGGTTCCTACTACCCATGTGGGAGACTTGAATGGAGTTCCTGGCACGTGGCTTCAGCTTGAACCAGGCCTATATGTTGCAGACATTTGTGGAGTGAATCAGCAGAGAGAAGACCTCTCCCTCTTTCTCTTCCCTCTCCCCTCTCCATTCTTCACTTTTCCTTCTACCTCTCCCCTCTTTCCTCTCCTCTCTCCGTCGCTCTCTCTGTATTCCTCTCCCTTTCTTAGTCACTGGGAACTTCAAATAAATAAATGTTTAAAAAACAAGAAACCTACAAACAAGCTTTATTGTAATTAAATATTCCCCAAGATGAGTGAACTATCAAATAACCTCCCTAATAATCATATGATCTATAATAGGAAATGTGCAAACGTTCATTTCATATGAGCCCGATTGCCTCATACGTGGGTGCTCTTAAAGGAATTTCTTTCAAATCTACAACTCTCTTTGGTGCATTTTTCTCCAATCACCTTTTCTTCTTCATTGTATATATATCGACTTTCCCACAAAATTACCTTTTGAAGCTCTGAATCTTTGAGTTTAAAGTTTGCCTCATGTACCATCTGTTGACGTTTGATTTATGATTTGTGCATTCAGACCTTCAAGCCATAATAGATAAGACATTCATTTTCCAGGTCTTCTCAGATTGGTCATTGGGTTTAAAATGCCCTTAAAAACTACAGAGAATCGAAAACAAATGAGCTTGCTAGAGATAATGTCTGTTCCGCCTCAGAAGCAAGTTTTAGCATTTAAAAAATGGCCTCTAGCTTGCAAGCTTTAAAATTTTAACAAAGTGTCTGGAATCCAGCTGCATGCTTTACTTGCATCTCTCTCTACACTCTGAATATGTTCCACATGTGAAAACATTTTCTCACTGAAGCACTGAAGAAATACTATGTGTAGAAATACCCACTGTTCTCAGCAAAGATAACAAAACTTCCCAAGTCCTCAAGTTTTTGAGGTTGAGGCTGTTTTCTACCCACCTTAATTCTTCTGGCATTCATGGCTATGAAACTGCTTCCATATATGGTAGTTGATTCCATTTACAAGATAAACAATTAGGGTGGTTTATTCTTAAGACTATCATGACTCAAGATCACATTCATGGACTTGGGGGTAGATATACCACAGCAATTTCAATGGAGTCCGGGTCATCAAATGAAACTGAAAGGATGCTGAGTCAGGAGATGATTCTGTGCACAGAAGTCCTTTTGATTAAAGAAAGTTGAGAAAGAAAATCCAAGATTACCTCTTCAACCTTCTAATTATTTGAGAGAATTGTGCAGAGAATGACCTTCAAGCTTTGATGTTCAATTGAATTCTTATCACTAGTATGTACCTTGGAAACTCTACTGTAAAATTTAAGGAGGAACAAAAAGGAGGGTCTGCATTACTCTGCATAAACTACCCTTTAAATAATTATGTCAAATTTTCATTTTTGTTACAGGAATACTCATCTACCATGAAAATCTTCTCACTGAAAACACCTAGAAAGACTGGATTTTAGAAAGTTTCATTTTTTATGAGTGCAATGGTATATTCTTGAAGGGCAGAAACAAAGTAAAAGCAATCATCCAGAGAGCTAAACAAAGTTCAAGCTTATCTGGGCACCTTGAAGGTACTGATGATCTCTGGAAACCTGGAAACTCATTTATGATAGCTGCATGATAGCTCTCACTGTCCACTCTGCCTGCCAAAAAAAAAAAAAAAAAAAAAAAAAAAAAAAAAAAAAGACATCTAAATAAAACCAGAAATGTTTGTGGTACATTTCAGTATCTCGATTCAATCAACAGATGAGAGAGAGAGAGAGAGAGAATACTTTTTCTTTTCCTAGCCCACATGGGAAGGTATAACTTAGTGTTTAGCACTTTCTGTACTTCATTAACCAGTGACTTAATTTTTAAACAATCACTGTATGGGAAGTTTTGTAAGGAAGGTGGAAAAAGGGACAAAAAATATGTATCTGCTATAAACAAGATGTATCATTTTTTCTTAGAAGGAAGTCCTGTCCTTGCTGTCTAGAATTTCTCTTCAGAAAAAAAAAAATGATCTAGTAAAATATCTATCAGTTTGTAATAACTTTACAATTTAGTGGACCACATCAAAAGTAACATTTTGCTCAACACTCTGCAATCTGAGTGAAGCTCGTCAGTTCATCTGTCTTGGGGTTGGCAGCAGCTTGTATAACTTCATGGCTGGGAATGGGTACCATCTGAAGGTTCATTCACTCAAATACCTAGTGGCTGAAGCCAGCTGCTGTATGAGATCCTTACCCGGAGCAAACTGCAACAACACTGACACATAAGTTCTCCAAATAGCTTGGGTTCCCAAAAGATCTAACTGTGGCAAAATTACATATCTCAGTGTCTGTTCACTCCCAAACACTGAAAGCTTTCACCCAAAGGCAGCTCCATTTCTTAGAACTGTCCACAGTGAACCTCACAAGACAGCCACCTCTCTCTGAATCACCAAAACTTTGCCTCCAAATTCTGTTCTCTCAAACCTTACCCCCTTTACCTCCAAATCATTTTATTTTAAGAATTTACTGCCTATCTAACATCTATTATCTCTGAACACTGGAGTTTCAAATGATAAACCAGCAGACAATATGGTATGGTTCAAATCACATGGCATTAAAAATTCTCAAGTCTCTGACAGTACGTTTAATACCATTCAAAACTGTTTTGTATCATCGGAGAGTGATTGAGTACATTCTTTGTGAATACCCCACCCCATTACTATTGATCCTAACAATCCTACATTACTGCAGGTGGAGCAAACTGTCACTATTTGACACATTTACATACATATGGCAATGGCTTTGGCTTTACTAACAATATATTCTTGCTATCAGGTTGACCTGGTATTTCTGCCTAAGAACCCACTAGCCACTTTCTCAGCCCTTCCATGCTGCACTCTTCACTGAACACGGCAACCAGAGTTTCCTACTGAAAACAAAACAATGCAAATCCCTTGCTCAAGGCACTGCAATAGCTCCCAGGCTACACAAGTGAAAAAAGTGCTTAGGAAGCTTCGTGCCCGCACCATGATCTCTCAATTCCCTTCCCTCCAGAGAGCATAGCTTCTTTACTGTTTCTATAACTAGCCAGGCACACTCTCACCTCAGGGCTTTTGTAATCACTATTCCATCATTTGGAGACTCCCTTCCCAAGATGCCATCACGGTTCACTCCTCCTCCATAACATTTGGCTTAAACACCACCTTCTCAGAATATGTATTCTGTTTCAATATGTAACTTCACAAGCCCCCTTCTCTTGTTCCCGTTCTTGCTGTAGTGCATATTTTCTTCTATTATATTATAGATTTGATTGATTTTGTATATTTAGCACTGGTCTACCTGCACTAGAATGTAAACTTTATAGAAGCAGGCTTTTTCTCAGTCTTGTTCACTGACATACCTCCAGGGAGTATCAAATAGTCTAGCAAATAGTTGGTGCTCACTAGATACATGTTTAATGAATAAACAAATGTTGATTAATTTTTCCTCATTTACTATCTTCAAGTTCCCTAAGAAAAGGAGCAAGCCTTATTGATTTTCCAAAATTAATGCCAATAATAAATGTGGGCTTTGGTTAAAAGCAAGTCTCTCTTCATCATGCGGTAATAGATTTGAAAGTTTGTTTTTCCCTCCCCAGTAGCCCTTGCTTCCTCAATGCTATATGAACATACTTTATGTCCTGGACTTACCTAATGGCATCACACTATTTCTGGGCACAGTGTATCCTCTCTAAATGCCTATGCAATTTATGAGTCCAACATAGCTCAGTGGATTTAGGTCATGAAAAATTATTTGGAAATAAATATGCCTAGATGATTTAGTCCCTTAACATCTTGTTCAAATATCTGCTTCATAATAAAGTGACAATACAGAATCATCACAATGAAGTCACAGATGTGCAAACAAATGTGCATGTGGTTCTCTGAATTCTGTTAGTATCAATCCTACAGCAAAGTTTTTCAATCCTGCTGCTCATTGGTTGCTAATTGGCCACAAAAAAACAAAGTTTAAAAAAAAAAAAAACTTGTACTGATTGACACTAGGGGAAATAAAGAAAGCAGAGGAGCCAGAATTAGTTATTAAAACTCATAGTTTCCAAGGCAAATCCCACCATGCATTTCTGCCTAATAACAGAAGATACTTTTATATTTGGCTGACTACAAAGAATACTGTCATAGCGAACAGTCTTGCTAGTACAGAGTTTTCAAAAGTATTCAGTATTGGAAGTATGCACTGGTGTTACCCACACACAACAGAGCTGGGATTTGCTCTCTAGCATTCACACCTCATTCCACTGTTTTTTCACAGAAACAGATTCAGAGTACACAAGTCTTCACCTGTGCTAACACCCATAAAGGAAATCAAAAGGCAACTGAAAGCAGACAATGAATATGTAAAATTCCTTTGGGGCACAATGCCCAAATTTCAATAGAACCACTCCTTTAATGCCTTTAGATCTGCACTGAGGATCCTATCTAGCTCAGATGTTCCATGCTTCACTGCATCTTTCAAACCCCTGGGATATTGACATAAATTAATTTATGTAGCTGAATTAAGATGAGGTTTCTGATGTATAAATGGTGACAATGTCAGGGTACAGGAAATATAGAGAAAAGAAGGCTAATCTGATGGGAAAGAGTTTACTCTGCCAGGATTTACTATTTCAAAAATAGCAGTGACTGTTCAAATCCAAGCAACTAGGATTTCTTCAGAGATTGTGAGTTCTTAAACATAAGAAGGGCAGGGTCACAGGAAAATGAAGAAAGGGGAAATCAAGAAGCACATCACAGGGCCAGTATTGTGACACAGCAGGAAGACACCGCCTGAGACTCTGGCATCCCATATGGGCACTGCTTCATTCCTGGCTGCTCCACTTCTGATCCAGCTCTCTGATAATGTGCCTGGGGAGCAGTAGAGGATGGCCTAAGTGCTTGGGCCCACGTACCCATGTGGGAGACCTCAAAGAAGCCCCTGGTTCCAGGCTCCTGGCTTTGGTCCAGCCCAGCCCTAGCTGTTGCTGCAATTTGGAGAGTAAACCAGTGAACAGATGATCTCTGGATCTCTCTCTCTCTCTCTCTCTCTCTCTCTTTTCTCCCCTTCATTTCCTCTCTGTAACTATGCCAATGTGCAACATGGCTAATGAAAGAAATGCTAGCTTTGAAGTCAAGAAACCTATATAATGCAATCAACTAGCTTGTGCAAGTGTCTTGATTTCTGTGAGAGCTATTCTCCTTAACCATAAAATTAAACAATCTGGTTCTAAAAAGTTGAGTGGATTTCTAAAACAAAGATAACTGTTTCTAAGACAAACATAATTTGAATTCTGCCATGACTACACACTTCATTTGTATATGCATGTGTGTATATGTGTGTGTACATATGATTTAAATCAAAAGGCTTCTCTATGTCTCCATATATTCATCTGCAAGTGAGGGGAAAGTATATCTAGCTGAATGTCTGCCTATTTGTTGAAATAAAAAAAGTAAGAACATCTGTCATTCATTACATTATTAATATTTGCTGTAGAATAATAAATCAACCCTAAATATAATCTCAGGGAAGGGGTCAAAAGGAAGTTAAACAGGATTAAATAGAGATAGAATTCTAAAAATTTTTTTTTAAGATTTATTTATTTATTTTAAAGGCAGAGTTACACAGAGAGAGAGGAGAGGGAGAGAGAGGTCTTCCATCCGATGGTTCACTCCCCAAACAGCCACCACGGCCAGAGCTGCACCGATACGAAGCCTGGAGCCAGGAGCTTCTTCCGGGTCTCCCACGTGGGCACGGGGGCCCAAGCACTTGGGCCATCTTCTGCTGCTTTCCCAGGCCATAGCAGAGAGCTGGATCGGAAGTGGAACAGCCAGGTCTAGAACCGGCGCCATATGGGATACCAGCACTGCAGGCCAGGGTGTTAACCCGCTGCGCCACAGCGCCAGCCTCAAATTATTTTTTTTTCTTTTATCATCATTTTGTGTGATGCTATCAATCATTCCAATTATATGCATGATGACAGGTGATTTTACATACATAAAACGCCTTTCTTTCTGGAGGTTGGTTTACTGAAAGTTCCAGTCCACAAGAAATCATTCACCAGGGCCAGTTTCACAAAGGAATGGGGAAAAACAAACAAGAGCAAATGACTGGCCTGCTCCAGGGGAGCCAAGAATATAAATTTCCAGGCACAAGCTGAGTGGTGCTCTTGATTTCAATCTGAGCCAGTCCTCAGGTCCAAGAGATCTGCCCTGAGGATACACAGCAGGGCATAGTTCCAGTTGGCAGAAGGTTTTACTGTAAGTAGAAGTCCAGCCTCTGGTTAGAAGTACCACTAAATGGCTTGAAAACAAGTGGCCAACGTGGAAGCTATTCCTAGGGCCCCAAAGCAAGCCCAAGGATTTAGGATCCCTTACTAAGAACCAGGCCCAAGCCCAGAGTATGACTGGATTGGAACTGGTTGTCAGAATCTCAAGAATAAGTTTAGCTTTCAGGATGGGTTATTCCATTGAAAGGGCACCCACTCAGAAAGGAGCTGCAAGCATTGCATCAACCCAGACTCTCACTGCCTTAAGTATTAGACAATTCTAAACCTGCAGGTGGGAGAGTTTTAGGGCCCACAGCTGTGGGAAAATGGCGCTGGCTCTAATTGATAACATCTGCAGATGGATCCAGGCAGTTACTCTGCCACCAGTTGTAACACATCCACAACATTCAGCAACCGTAAATATTACCCATGTCCCAGAACACAATCTAACTATAGTAAAAGCAAATATGTCAGTGAGTAGGGAATTCACTCACTGTGTCTGCAGAGGAGGGCAAAGCAGAAAGCAAGTTTGAGATACTTTCTAAATATATTTGGTTGTGTAAATAAGTACCAAGTATATCTCACACCAGTTCCTCTTAAGTGCATCTCCTCTGGTATATTTTTCACAAAACTGAGTACGAAAAAGACATTTAGATTCCAAATCCAAACCATAGGCATGTGGAAGAGCCTAAAGGCAGTATTTGGTTTTTCAGGTTCAAATGGAAGAGCAAGTACAGATGGAGTGATTACCTGTGCCAACCAGAAAGCAATAAACAATATGGTATCCAACAAGGCAGGAGTATACACTAAACCCATTTTTAAGAATTCCATATACATGAGGAGAAAGTACTTTAACAGATTTGGGAATCTGAATTTTATTAACAATAGTCCCCTGGTAAAGAGAGCGAGTGATTTATTTCTAAATGAGATTAAATATTTCACAAGCACAGTTGGAAGAACCTAGTGGTTTAAGCAAGCAGCTTTAACAATACAAACAAATTAAATGTTTGGCTAGAAAAGAATTTTACAAACTTTATTTAGGACCAATGCCAGCTTTGGTAGTTTAAAACATAGTGTGTTTCATTATGGGGTTCAGGAAGTAACATAAAATATTTTCCACCAAATTTGCCTCCAGGTAGTTGTAGTGGAATTCAGTCAGCAATTTCAGTATAATTTGAAAAGAGCAGGCAGTCCCTTTAGCAATTAAAGCCACATCTCAAAAGATAAATAAAATGGAGTTTACCCAGCTCTAAAAGGAATCAATCCTGTGTGGTGCTGAGAGTAGAAAAAGTTAAGTATTAAAGGCATAAAGAAGTTAAGATTTGGTGAGGATGGAGAGTAGGAAAGTGTGTGGAGGGGATGGCAAAAGTACAACAAGGAAGCACCCAAATGAATTGAAAGCAGAAGGAGTGGCTGCACTCAGATGGAATTGGAACAAATTACAAAATCATGACATTACTAGTCATTGGTGTAGAGATGAATCAAAGTAATTTGCTATCAAGGGCTTTGGACATGTTCAGATCCATTTCTCATCACTGTAACAGAGAGAAATTCCTGCACCACCATTACCAAGTTTTTCCAAGATCTTCAAAGGAAGTACTCTCCTATTCCCCTGATGCCCCACCCACTTACCTCTTAACAGAGTGTGAACATAAGGAAGAGAAATGAAATAAATAGAATATGGATGCAAAAACCAGAGAATTTGGTATAAAACTAACTCTGTAAAATCCCAGTTATGTGACTTTAGGCAGTTCTGAGTTTCCAAACATGCAGGAATTTTCAAAAGAAGACAAGTTCTACTTCATGAGAATGTTTTCAGGATTCAATGAGGCAGAGATGGACTTAGAGGCATAGAGAATACTCACATGGATTATTGACAGTTCTTGAAGATTTGTTACATGCAATTCAAAATCCTAAGAATTTTTATGTATTATTTCACTTGATCAGTAAAACTGTCCTGAGGTTTAATATGTTATCCAATTTCATGGATAAAGAAATTGCAGCTTATTTCCCAGAGTCTACTTTCTTGTTCCAAATGATGGCATCCATATCAGATAAACATAGAAAAAATAATCTGTTCAGGCATGGAGTCATTGATTGTGTAGATAATCTCTTTAATTGTCTATAAAGGATCTAAAAATCATCAAGAATTTTAAAAATAGGGGCTAATGCTCTGAGTCTTTTGTGAATGCTGCACCAATTTCCAACTTGACATTGTGTATTATTTGCTTGTTTGCTAATTTGTTTGATTCTCCTATATGCATTTGATCAACTTTGCTCTTTCTCTGATACCACTAATCTTACTAATCATTCCCCTCAGTCTGAGAATGGAATAGAAGTAGAATCTGTTTTTTTTTTTTTCTCTCCCTGTGAAATAGCTTCATACTTTCCTTTAAAAGATCCAGAAAATGCAGGAATATAAAGACCTAACTGTTAGATCCTCAATGTAGAGACAGTACAGATCAAACCAAACACAAATCAACCATCATTAACCTCTGTGAGGTAACGGAATCTTATTTTTAAAGATCTGGAGTTGTCAAATTCTGTTGGAATTGTTAAGAAGGAATCCCCAATTTTAAGACATGCATCTCTTGGCGTTTTCCTTATGAGACACTCATCATAAACAGTAAAGAATACAGAGTTGGATACACTGACAACGCGCTGGAGGAAAACCAGCTGGCTGTCCTGACAGGCACTAAGCAAGCCACAGTAATTTCGGGGAATCAATGTGCTTCATGACTTAGCTGTGACCTGTCCACAGTTATTCCAATCTCAGTTTATTTCTATCCTGTTTTCTGCCTGAAGGATATTCTCTAGCCAGTTATTAAAACAGAGCCACCATACAGTGATGTGAGGCATCTTCATTTATTACTCCAAGGAAACCAACATTGCCCAGCCTCACTAGAGTTACCTGAGTTTCCTGCTATTTTCATGTCCTTGGGCAGAGCATGACAATGGGAGACAGTGGTCTAAATTCCACATTCATTCAAACACTTGTGCTCTTGTTGTTTTGTGTCTGTGTATGTGTGTGTTTTAGGGATTTGCAGAATGTGGTCCCTGAGCACAAATCTGAGGAATGTCTGCTAAACAACAACAAAAACAGAAGAAAACTCAATGAGGTATGTACACTAACGTCACTGAGGTACATAGACAAACACCATGCATAGCACCTCGGAGATTTCTAGAAATGCAGAAACTACCAAATCAGCCCAGGGCAGATGTTCAAAACCAGAATCTGTAAGTTACAAGGATCTGCAAATGAATTAAAGTTCAGAAGTGCTTTACTTAGGGCTCAGCGTTTAAGTCAGTTGAGAAATGCTACCAAGTTAAAATGAGTCAAAAAGAGTAGCCTGAACTGAGAAATGATGCCAACACTTTCACTACCATGTGATCCAATTACTGGTTAGTGGGAAATGCAAAGAATATCCTCAATCCCATTCAACTTTATATAGTATCGCGGCCTTGAGTAGAAGGACCTCCTCAATGCCCTGAGCAGGGAGACATCACCAAGGCCAACCCTTGCTGCCTTTTCTTACAACTACCTTGGCCTGTGAAAATAGAGTGGTATACTATATGTGCTGCAACTGAAAATAAGCTTTATCCCTAATAAAATGACTATACATGTTGCCTCAAGAAAACAGCCTTATTCCTAATAAGTGACTTTTGGACAAATCTCTCTATGCTGACTCCCTTTTTAGGTAATTTGTTCATCTCACTAGTATTTTATGTGGGGGTTACTAGACTAACATGAGTTGTAGAGCAATATGCAAGAGCAGGCATGTTTGGTTTATGGAAACTATAGCTGAATAGTCAGTTGGGGGTGAGAAACAAACACATGGTTATCCAGGCTAGAATTTAGTAGAACAAAACTGTGCAAGATGGAAGTGAGTGATCCCATGACATGCTCTGTATTCATTGCATGCATTTAAAACTTTCCCTTTTTCTGTTCTTTGTTCCAGGAGTCTGACCCCCTGTAACTTATATTTTCTAGGTTTGTCTACTGGCATCCAAATAAATTTGACAATAAGAATCACTGAAGGGAGACTGTATGGGGCAGAGGAGGAGGAAAATCAGAATTTTTTGCATGCCTCTATACTGAGAATCATCTCTAGCAATGACTGTATCTGTGTGTGGCTCAGGTTCATTTGAGTTCCTCCCATCATATTTCTATCTCTTTCAGGGGACTTCTCCCACCACAATTTTACCTGTGCCTTAGCCAAGTTCCTGCTATGGCAATCCCAACTCTTCATATCCCTTCTCTTAAGCTGCCCTTATACCACCTTGGTTCATTGCTCCTGCACTATAGAGATTGGACAGAGGGGTCCTATTATTACCCCTTCAGCTCGTCCTAAACCTTTTAAACTCATTCCTCACATTAAATTCCTTCATTCAAACAATTAGAGTGGAATCCATCTATCTTGCCTCACCTTGACTAATACACTGACCTTATATACTATAAACTTAAACATCCAGGGCCTCTCTTGGGGAAATCTGGTCCAGTGGGAAATGTCATTGAAATTAACCTTTGTAATTGTAATTGAAATTATAATGAGGGTCACAGAATTTTATTGCAAGAAAGAACTTTAGTCTTCATCTTACGCCTGTCATTTCACAGGTGAGGAACTGTTCCGCAGATACAGTGGTGTGTCCAGTCTCACAGCTATTAGATGGTAATCATAGACTGGCTCTGTTGGTACAGAAGGCACTTCTGTTATTTTCTGTTTCTTCTGTGGTATATTTACTGCTCTCATGAAACTAAAGACATAGTTGATCCCAAACACTTTATATAAATGAATATTTCACAGATAAATTTACCTTAGAGGAAATCAATGAGAAAGTTTAGGATTATATATAGTTTTTGCAGATTCGTAAAAACTTTTCAAAGAGAGTTGAAGTTAACCAGGAGGATCTAAACTACTAACATGGAAGATATATATTTTTTCATAATAACTAATTTAAAAGAGATTAATTTGAGAGCTACTACATGAAAAATTTACATGAAAGCGGAAATAAGAGTAACAAGACCATGAGATAATCTTGGGGAATGGTGTCAGGGAGAGAAAAACGTCCGAGTTGGGTAAACACGACAGAAAAGAATTTAGCAAGGCAACAGGGGAGTAAGAAAATAATGCAAGAAAGGTCACTGAATAAATACTAAAAAACTAAAGGAAAATAATTGTTAAAGTTCATGTACAAGGCACAGTGCTGTAAATGGCGCATAAAATCATCAAAGATCAATACAGAAGAGAACAAAGGGATAAATTTCCTTAAGTTCATCCTCAGCAGTTCTGGACAGGTAGTATAATGCTGGAGTTAAGACCAAAACAATCCAGAATTAAATTATTTGGGCTCAAATATAAGCTCTGCTTGTCTTGCATGTTTGTTAGGATGTCCTAGAAGGCAATAAAAAATAAACCCCAAGATATATTGTGTTTCATACCCAGAATAAATTTATTTCTCACATAAGTAATTATCAAAATTGAGTTTTCCCAGGAAGTGATGGTCCAAAGTGGACTATGGTGCACAGCTAACCACAGTGTGTGACCTAGGGTTGATTAATTAACTTACGTGGGCTGCTAGGAATTCTCTCTTCTATAATATTGAGATAATAATAGTTTTCCTGCTTGTAAAATATTAAAATCAATAGTAAGTATTGAATACCTCATTATTAGTAGTGGCAGCAGTAATGGTGTAACTATTAGTCCAGATTCTGTCTAACACATCAGTGTGCTTCAGAATCACCTGGAGAGTCTATTAAATCCATCTCTGTCCCACCTGGAGGGCTCCTGCCTAAGTGAATCTGAGGACTGGGAATTTGTAGTTCTAAAGAGTCACAAGCAATGTTGATGATTTTGGTCTGGGAAACACACTTCAAGAACTACTACCTCAAGACAAGAAACTGAAAAAGATTAACCCTATAAAGGCTGAAAAATAACCAAATGGCCACCATGCCCAAAATAACATCCTTGTCCTCTTTTACCCTGTTTGATAGTCACTCATTAGATCTGTCCCTACAGCATGGGTTCCTTGTTTTTGTTCAGTTTCCTCTTTGTAATGGAATCAGCAAACATTGTCCCTTTTCTTTTATTTCCTCTTTGGGACCTTCAAGTTCTCCAAGGGAAAAGCAATCTGCCTCTTGATAACTTAGCCACATACTAAACAATGTTTACTTATTAATAATGGGCTGAAAATCACAAGATAAACACTTTCAAAAATTTGTGAGCACATTATCCATTTTGTAAGTGTTGTTTTAATATGCTATCTCCCATTGCTTAGTATATGCTTATGTTTGGCCACCTCCTGAACTCCCACTTTACTGCACCTTCAGAATGCAGACTAAGCCTTGATATTTGTTATGAAAATAAGCTATAATAAGAATATTGCAGTGGATTTCACACAAGGGACTTTGTATCTCTACCCCCAGTGCTTACAAGACAAAGTCTAAATTAGTTAAGCCTCAGGTGGCAAAATAGTACACAGTTTGAATTTAACCAGTGGATGGCATTTTGCCTGCTTTCTATTTGAAAAGGTTTTGAATTCAAATGGTTAGCAGTGCATAGGCATGCCTGTTCCACTTGTACTATATTTACCACTCTATTGTATTATAACCTTCTCACAGCTACTGGCCTGCCCCCTAAATATGCTGGAATCTGTAACTCTTGCTTTGGTGACTCTTATCATCTATATTCATCATCCCCTTATCTCCCTTACCTCCCACTTTCCATAAGGCTTTCTTTTCATTAGCTAACTTATTTTTTTAACTAGCAAATATAAAATATGCTGTAGAAATGTTAAGCTTGAGCTTATAACACAGGCTCAGCTGACACCAACTGCCTCCATTTTCATCTATAAAATGGAAATAATCACAAAAGCTGCCTTATCTTCCTTACAAGATGCTAGTCCAACCAGATATGGCACCTCCATCTAGCTAAAAATAGATAGTAACTGTTAATGAAATAACTTTTAAAAATCAGAAAGACAACTGACCTCAAAAAGAGAAAAAGGTAATTTTCATAGGTAAAGTTAAAAAAAAAGTGAGAAGCAAGAAAAAAAAAGTCCCCATCACCAACTGGGATACCATAATCAGACACATACCTTAGGGACTACAGTTCTGTTTTGGCAGATAGGAGTTATAGCCATTAGGCTAAAAATAAAGAAAGAATTCCAACTCTGTGATCTAGAACAAACTACAAAATCTGTATCTACAGACTCAGAGTATTCTTACAAATGAGCCAGTGGATCTGGATTGTGAATAGAACTGAGGTTTTGAGCCTGTGGCAAATATGGGCAAAGTAAACAATGTTAGACTACAAAAATTATGAAGAAATTCTGGGCCAAAAAAATTATTTAAAAACTGGTCTAACAACCCAATTATAACGAAAATACTCTAAAGCACTTTATTGTAGTGACTCCATGACTCGTGATACACATGGGATTCCCATGGAAGACTAATCTGCTAGGTTCTGCTAACATCACTGAACAACAACAAAACAATAATGGAGTAGCTGTTGCCTATCTCTGGTTGTGTGGATTAAAAATGGGAAACTGCTTTCACACACTGTTCTTTGTTTCATAATTGGATTCATCAATCTCGTATCTACCCATATTGCACTGAGCTCGCCAGTGGTGACTGCCAGAAATGGCCTCAGATCCACTTTGGTGGTTGTTGTTGCAGAAAACTGAACTGTTTTAGAATATCTAATCATGTCATAAACAGTATCAAGTGTTTGCCAGTGTGGCGGTCCAATGTTTATGGCCTTGCTGTGTATTCGTGTCCTTCACAGTGACTTCTGCCTATGGCTTGTAAGTGGGCATTTTATTTGCACTGCTCTGCACCTTTTCTGGGGAGGGGAGAGATCATGTGGTTTATTGCCACTTTTTTATTTACTTCTCAGGTTTCCACTACAAAGTCTAATAATAGAAAGAACACTTTGTATACAAATAAATAAAAAGTAAAGATAACTAGCAAAAAAGAAACAGACATAAGGAAACACAATACCATTAATAACAGCAAGGAAATGCAATATATTAGAGACTGCTCATATGACAAAAATAAGAAAAATGAGCAATTTTCTATGATCATAAAATAAAATTTAATTTAAAAAAAGAGGAAAGGAGAACTCAAAAAACATTATGGAAGAAACAAACTGATCAAATGAAAAATAATTATACAGATATTCCAATGTAAACAAAATCTAATCTTTGAATTTTTAAAAATACCCAGATGTTTAAATGGAAACTAGAGACAATTGGAAACAATATTAATAAATGCATGAATATGTGGAGAAACCATTCAGAATGTAGCATAGACAAATGAGAATTTGAAAAATATGCAAAGAAAGTTAAATGACATGGAAGATTAAACCAAAAAAGCAAAGTACTAATTATAATTAAATCAGAAGAGATGAGTCAGCCTCACATGAATGTGCCATATTTTCCAACCAGATAATCAGTAAATATTTGAAGAGCACTGTCCATGAGAGATAAAGAAGAAAAAGCAATAGCCTTCAACTTTTAAAGTATTAAAATGATAGTCATAATAGCAATGATTATATTACAATTGTAACTGAGAGGCTAGCATTAAGAATACTTCTGAAAAAATAGTAAAAGTGGTAAGGAATTTTAGATATTATTCAAAATTTTATATTATTCTCTTTGTGCTTAATTCTTTCTCACCCATCCCATTGCATTTGTCTTCTACCCCTGTAGCCTAGCAAGTCATGGTGCCTACCCTTTTTTTTTTTCATCTTATGCCATTTTTTCTTTGTTTCTAAACCATTGTTTGTAGTTGTGTCCATCTACATCAGAACCACCTGAGATAATATTAAAATGTTCTCCCCAGTATAACGAATCTGTTTCATCCATGAAATTTACTTTTTAACAACCTACCTGAGTAATTTCTAAGCACAATAGCTTTGAAAAATGATTATTTATTATGGTTCTCATCATTTCCTTCTTAAAAATAAGTCTTTCCAACTCCACCTATTCTAACTTATTCCAGCCACCTGGAGATTGTAAATTCTTGGGTGAACAGATCAACCCCATTTCCTCCACATTGCATTGATATGCAAATAATAAAATTCTAACAACTTATTTAATGTTCTCAGAATGTGAGCTATCCACCCAATTCTGTAAAATTATAATTCTGTTAAATTGCTCTTTCCTATGTGAGTTTCAAGAGAAGTATCTTAGAAGACACATTATATGCACCTGGTGAGGGCACTGTTCTTACTCTGACTAATCTCTCCAAATACATAGGTATAGGGTATTATTTATAATGAAGAAAAAATAGCATAATCGGTAGTCTGGATGGTAATGGATTTTTAAAAATACACCATCTCTTAAAGTCAATTTGTACCAGAGACCCATAGAGCCAATTGATTAGGTTTCTTCCATTAGCTTTCCCATCCTGAGATGCATTTCATCAAGCTCATAAGCCAGAACAAAATAGACTGTGGTCTTTATTAATCAGAGAGATAAAAATATAGACACACAGCATGGGCAGAAGCCCTGCAGTGCCTAAAGAGTCTATGACACTGCAATTCTTCTCCCTAGATACTCTACCAGCGTCTATCACCAAAAGCTCTCATTCTTTCTGCCTGACCTCCTAGACCTTACTAGTATAACTGCCCATGCAGTTTCTAATCCTGTATTTGTCTCTATAGGTTTCAGGAGACTAGATTATCTATAAAGCTGTAATAATAGTAATTACAGGTACATTCTAGAGGAAAGGCAAACAACAACAACAAACACTGCCCACACAATATTTTCCCTACAGTCAAACCATATGGCCTCCTTTTCCTACACTGTCAACAAAATTATTTCTATAAATAAAAAAATCAGTTTAACACGGTTATGTTCCAAGACATTGAAACTAAAACTATAGCAGGCACAGGAGCCTAGGGAAAACAAACAGATTCAGCACTCTGAACTCTGCTTAAATTTAGCAAAAGTTCCTGATCTCCAAATCCTACCACATTGTGTATTATTATTTCAGCATATGCATTTTGGGGAGACAGAAACACTCAGTCCATAACAGAACACCAGGGTGACCCATTTTCCATTTCATCTTAACCCTTAAGACAGGTGTTAGAAGATGCCCTGAAAGCAAACTAAAATGTCTGAGAACTTTCATTTAATTACATTCTCTTTTGTAGTCTAGTGTAACTCTTCCAGACTCAAGAGTATGTACCATTTGTGTCTCTAATAGAAAAAGACTAATGAGATATTCCTTCACTATGAACTCAGAGTATACAAAAATAAGGCATGTATCATACTAGACACATACTAGTTAGAACAATGACTTCAACTACACTACAGAAAAAGCATAGATATTTAAAATCAGTTCTTCAGTCCTCAGTGCATGTAATCCAAAAGCAGTGTTGGGAACATGAGGCCAGAAACCAGAGTTTTTTCACATTTCACTAAAAAAGCTTTATATGAAAGGCATAATAGGTTGAATTGTTCCCCTACCAATTCCCCACCAAACAAAAAGTAATAGAGAAAAAAAGGGGGGAGAGGGGTATGTTGAAATCTTTAACCCCAGTACCTAAGAATATAACCTTATTTGAAAACAGCCTCTTTGCAAACATTATTAGTTAAGATGAGGCTATATTGGAGTATAGGCAGCCCCAAATCTTATATTACTGGTGTCTTCTAAAATATTGCCATGTGAAGACAGACAGAAAGAGACCACCACATGAAGACCAGTAACCATTTAAAATTTGCTGGTAAACAACCAGACACTACGAAGAGGCAAGGGAGGATTTTCTTACAGATTTTGGAGACAGTGAGGTACTGTAAACATCTTGATTGTATACTTCTATACTCCAGGACAATGAGACAACAAAGTTCTGTTGTTTCAAGCTATCTACCTTATGGTAGTTCCTTTCACTAGCCCTAGAAAAACAAAGTAAGTTGTGCTAGTACTGAATGTGTATCTCCCCACCCCAAAGTTCATGTGTGGGGTTTGGTGTAGTGATTAGGACTCTGGTTAGGCTGCTCATGTCCCACATCAGAGTACTTAGTTACTCTGACTCTTGATTTCAACCTCCTGTTAATGAAGACTCTGAGAGCAGTAGGAATGACCCAATTAGTTGATTTCCTGCAGCCCACATTGGCTCCTAGGTCACTTTACAAACTTGAGTGAATGGGTGGATAGGAGCATTCTCATTTTCTCTCTCTCTTTCAATTAATTGATTAATTAATTAATTAGTTTTTAAGTCCCTGTGTTAGAAACGTAATCCCCGGTGTGGTAGTGTTTGGAATGTGGAGATCAATAAGAGGTATTTAGAACATGAGGACTCTGCCCTCATGAGTGGATTAGTGCATTGTCCCAGGAGTTAGCCCCTGATCAAAGGGTCCCCTTCATCTTTTTTTTGCCTGTTCTTACATGCTGTTGCACAACACTTCATTCTCCACCATGGGATGACACAGCAAGAAGCCTTCACCAGATGCTGGCACATGCTCTTGAAATTCTCAGCCTCCAGAACTATGAGCCATATAAGCTTCTATTCTTTTTTTTAATTATTTAACTAATTGATTTTTAAGGAATACAAATCTCATATGTACAACTTTAGAAATAGAGTTATTCTTCTCAACATACACCATACCCACCCTTCCACCCACATTCCCACCCCTCCTTCCTCCTTTCTCCTTCCTTTCCCCTTCCCAGTCCCATTCTCCATAAAGATTCATTTAATTATCCAGGGGCCAGCACTGTGGCTAAGCGGGTAAAGCTGCCACCCGCAGTGCCGGCATCCCTTATGGGCACCCATTCTAGTCCTGGCTACTCCACTTCTGATTCAGCTCTATGCTATGGCCTGGGAAAGCAATAGAAGATGGCTCA
Organism: Oryctolagus cuniculus; assembly: GCF_051225735.1. NCBI lineage: Eukaryota > Metazoa > Chordata > Mammalia > Lagomorpha > Leporidae > Oryctolagus > Oryctolagus cuniculus. The sequence continues at coordinate 172,327,640 of NC_142868.1, read as the reverse complement.
AGTCCTTGGGCCCTGCACCTGTGTGAGAGACCGGGAGGAAGCTCCTGGCTCCTGGCTTCAGATAGGCACAGCTCTGGCCATTGCGGCCATCTGGGGAGTGAACCATCACCATCGGATGGAAGACCTCTCTCTCTCTCTCTCTCTCTCTCTCTGCCTCTCCTCTCTCTGTGTAACTCTGACTTTCAAATAAATAAAAAATCTTAAAAAAAATTATCCAGTCTGAGGTATTCCGTTAAAACTGCAGAAAATGTATTGGACAATGTCTTAGGGGCTAAAAAAAAGTTTACCTGCCTTATCTTGGATGAATAAATACAAGAGAGTAAAAAATAACTCCATTTTTACTCTTTAAAATGTCTTGGGTTAAAAACAGAAACTAAAGGATAAGGCCCAACACTCTCCCAGTGGATTCTGGATTTTTTGGCCTCTTTGGGATGTCAGGTCAATTCTCAGCCCAGGACGTTTGCTCGCTAGCACATAACCCTTCAACTTCACGTCTGTGAGTCTCAGAAACAGACACTGCTGGGTGACGTTGCTCATGTCTGTCTCTGGTCTGATGGTCCAAATTTTCTGAAGCATTGCTTCAGCTAGTGCTCCTGGTGACTATGCAAGATGGCGGGGATACAAGGTTACCATTGATGTAGCTACACATAGCATCCTGTTTACTGACCAGACAACTATTGTATCCTGTATTACCCACTCCCAGCCTGAACATGTATAATACCTCCCTCTACCACTACATATTTCCTCCTGCCAAAAGAGTGGCCTGGGAATCAGTTAAAGGGGCCTCTTTCCTCAATTCATATGCATGTTATTCGCCTTTTTTTCTATTCTCATTAACTCTTCAGACCTCTTCCCTGAGACCTCAGGCTGTCCTTGGGCTTGCTGCCTTCCCTCACTGGCTTGGCATCTCCTTCCAGTTCCCTGACCCCTGCCTGCTCTTCACTGTAGATGCCAAACTGCTCTGCTGGAGTTTCCTGTTCAGCTTGCCTCCCACTGCTGACTCCTTGTCCCCTGCTACCTACCTAACCTCTCACACACATGCTTCACGTGCTTCTTGGCACTCGCCTCCTTGCTCCTTATGTTGCATTCTGCAGCTCCTTTTTTTCATGCATTTATACCAACACCAACTAAGTGCTTCAATGTCCTTACCACACACACGGAAAATGATAAGTTGAGGTAATGGGTATGGTAAGTTTCTTGACAGAATCTTCTATGGTGTGCATAAGGTTTCCCCATGAATACACATGATTTGACAATTAAAAATAAAAGAAAAAATGCTCTCATAAGATGATGCTGTTTATCTCTTCAGAAGCAGAATAGCTGGCGGCTGGCTACAATGTGCCACCAACGTTCACTCAATTGCCGGCAACAACCTTACCCTAGCTATGGTTATTTCGTATACTTGGGCATAAAGCCAAACAGAGCAGAATACTCCTTTTGTTTGTATAAAGGAAAAATGCTGCCATGCCTGTGTTACCTGAGCGTTACATATCCTGAGCCAGCCCACAACCAACAAGCTTCTGTGGATGGTGGGGTTGATGAATTGCTGAGATGACAGGAAACAATACTCTGTACTCTCCGAACGTGGGCAACACTGGGGATGTGTAGAAGACTGAGAAAGACAGAAGCCACTAGGACAACTGTAAGATGCAGAAGATTTTAAGACATAACGGGCTTTCTTACTGAAGTCGTTGCCCAAGTTGTATTGCACAACTTTGTTCTTCCCCTCCAGAATAGATAGAATCAACCCAGGTGTTTTATAGCCCAGCTGGCTGGGTAAAGGCAGCTGGCCTCAATCAGCCAAGGACTCCTCAATATTTGATTAGTGACTGTAAATCCAGCTCACTCTTGAAGTAAAGTGAAAAGACTCAAAAAGGCACAATCTCAAAAAAAAAGTATATGGATTTAAAGTTTTTACAATCCTATTCTATTCTAGTTTAAAATTCCATTCGTTATCCAAAAGTAGTTGTGTTTCCAGAAGTTCAAAGTATCAAAATTACTGTTGTGAGATATGCCTCAGCCCATTCAATCTATTCGGTGATATAGCTGGGTATCTGTTTTGTAATCATATATCACTTTAATAGGAAAAGCCTGAAGGAGGAAAAAAGAGTGCTTGTTAGGATTTATTTTATTTATTGCAAAAGGTTCTAGCCCCTCGATCCCAGAAATTGTCTCTTTAGCTCATTCTCCTAAGTCATATTTAATTTACTCCAGAAGCAATACATATTTTGTGTCACACAGTCTGTTTAGCAAAGCTGGGTTGTTTTATTACCCTAAACTATTTCTTTCTGTGATATATTCTCACTCACAACATTTGAAGGACTCTTCTGGTTGTACAGTATTTTCTATACAATTTTTATTCCTTTAAAATACATTCCTTGAAAATCAAATTCACCCTAGATATTAACTTTTAAACTAATTGCTATTTCATATTCAAATGATGAGAAATATATATATATAACAATAATAGGCTTTATGATCCTTACTTGAAAAAAAAATTCCTAAGTTTTCCAAGCACATGGTATCACTGAGTTTTTATCACATGCATGCCTTGTAAAAGGTGCCATATACTTATAAAAGCTGAGGCTATTTTTGGCATATCATGATTGACATATCTTTGAAGAATACAATAGCATTTAGGAGACAGTCTATGCTTCCCTGTCTTCTCTTGGATAGTCTTGGGTTCTCAGGTTTGTGCATTAGTTCAGGCTGTGGCAGTCTCTCTCAGTGGGTTACAAATGCTAGCCAATGAAGAAGTGTGTGTGGACTGATGATACAAGTGGGAAGTTGCGATCTTACAAACAAATGGATTCATGAAAGAAGCAGAATCCAACTGTAGATCTTTTTCTCTTTTAATTTTTAAAATAATTAAAATTTGCATATAGTCAGAATATAACATGATACTTTGAAATATGTGTGGGGAGCAACTGGGAGCAACTCGGACTAGACTAAGTTACTGGAATTAAGACTTATTCTATGCATCTGCTCTCCCACAATATGGCGCTGGGAGAGGAAAAAACAGCTTCTACACAGCTGCCTCCAGTTCAACCAATAAACTGTAGGACCTGCTCCTGATTGGAGGAAAGCAGCGTACTCGGCATGTGGGTAGCAGAGTTGGGATTGGTGGAAGAGGACTATAAAGGAGGAGAGAGACAACATGCACCAGGAACATCTAACGGGAACATCTATCTGAAGGAACACCTGTGCAGCCCCCGAGAGAGCCGGCCGGTGGTGTGCCGCTCCCCCGCGGAAGTGGGGAAAGTGGCTAGGGGGAACCGCCCTTCCATGGAGGTGGAAGGGTCGGTAGCCAACCCGGGAAGAACCAGCAGCAAACCCGGGGAGGGCCGAGCAGACAAAAGAACAACGCAGGGTCCTGTGTTGTTCCTCCACAAAGACGGGGAGCGACAATATGTATGCATTGTAGAATGGCTCAATTGAGCTAATATATGCATTATTTCACATAGATCAGTTTTAGTGGTGAGAACACTTAAAACCTACTCATCAATTTACAAGAACAAAACAAATTGTTATTTATACTCACCATGTTGTACACTAGATCTCTTAAACTTATTCCTGTTATCTAACTGAAATTTTGTGTCCTTTACATATCCCCAACCTCCCTCCAATTCCCCAGCCCTTGATAACCACTACTCTATTATCTTCTGAGTTTCAACATTTTTTATGCCACAGATATGTAAGATCATGTTGTATTTGTTTCCCTGGGCCTGATTTGTGCCCCTAAAGATAATATCCTCCAGGGTGCTGGTGCCATGGTGCAGTAGGTTATTCCTCTGCCTTCAGCACTGGCATCCCATACGGGCGCCGGTTCTAGTCCAGGTTGCTCCACTTCCAATGCTGCTCTCTGCTGTGGCCAGGGAAAGCAGTGGAAGATGACTCAATTGCTGCACCTCCGTGGGAGACCTGGAGTAAGAACCTGGCTCCTGGCTTCAGATCAGTGCAGTTCCAGCCATTGCGGCCATTTGGAGAGTGAACCAAGGGAAGGAAGACCTTTCTCTCTGTCTCTCCCTCTCACTGTCTGTAACTCTAGCTCAGAAATAAAATAAATAAAATCTTTAAAAAAAAGATAATATCTTCCAGATGCTTCCATGTTTCCACAAGGAACAAGATTACCTTCTCTTTTATTCCATTGTGTATATATGCCACATCTTAAAATTTTTTATACACTGATGTAAATTTAGGTTGATTCCATATCTTCATTATTGTGAATAATGCTAATTGTAGGTCCTTTTAATATCTATAAAACAGCTATAGCTAGAGCAGAAGAAGGTAATAATAATCCAACATTTGATTAATCAGGGAAAGATTATTGAAGGAATTGTCTACAACTTCATAGAGATTTTTCAGACTAAAAAGTAAAAAGTATTTGGCAAGATGTTACTTCATACCAACTAAATTTGAATTTGTTAGGCCAAAAGTAAAAATGTATAAGCCAGAGTGCATGCTCTCTTCAACATGCAAAGTAAAAACACATTAAGTCAATAAGCTACATCAGCTTTTGTGACATGATAGATATCTGCAACTTGCCTGGAATTATAAAGTTATATCCTTACTTTGAAAGTGTCTGTCACAAGACAGAAATAGGTATATGCAAGTGATCTTCAGAAAGTTAGTGGAAAATGGGCATTATGAAAAAACCATTCATAATTTCAAAATATTTCAATACAAAAATAAATACAATTTTTTATGAATTTCTGAAGATTCGCATGGGTTGTTACATTTACTGGGTACACTAGGAAGCTTAGCAAAGTAAGAGAAGGAATAAATTTGAAGATAATTTTAAAGATTTAAAAGAATTCAAAACACACTTATAAATGAAACTATGTATTTAAATGGTTACTAATTATTTGAGTAGAATGAATGGTATCAATACCCATTGTGGGCCCATTGCTCTGGCATAGCAGGTAAAGCAGCTGCCTGCAGTGCCAGCATCCATATGGGCACCGGTTTGGGTCCTGGCTACCCCACTTCCAATTCAGCTCTCTACTATGGCCTGGGAAAGCAGCAGAAGAGAGCCCAAGTCCTTGGGCCCCTATACTCGTGTGGGAGACCCAGAAGAAGCTCCTGGATCCTGGCTTCAGATCGGCCTAGCTCCAGCCATTGTGGCCTGTTGGGGAATGAACCAGTGGATGGAAAACCTCTCTCTGTCTGCCTCTCCTTTTCTCTCTAATTCTCTTTCAAATTTATAAATAAATAAATCTTCTAAAAAAAATCTCCATTTTGAATGTTAAAGTTTACTAGATTTATAAATAGTATAATAAAATCTGTACATAAAATTTAAAGGTATAAGGAAAACCAGATTTTAAACTATTACTTTGATAAACTGAATTCTAATATAAAATTTCATGGAAAAAAATTTCATCTCTTCCCAAAAACCTCTCCTCCAACTCATGGTGGGTGAAGGTGACACTCACTCTGACACATGTCCTCTTGTCAGACTAATACCAACCAGCTCCATGTTGAATAAATTGTCATCTCAGGGCTGAGGGTCCAAGATCTAAAGGGCCAGTGGAAGCCACAGTAGCCAGTCCACCTGCTGCTGCTCCTTGGCTTCCCTATGTAGGAAGAGAATGCGGAATTGATTATAACAAAGAGGTGAGGGAGAGGCGATTCCTTGGATATTTTGATGATTATAAGATGTACCAGACAATGAAGGGTATTACTTTATCCAGGTCTTGAATGGGAGAGCATTCATTGAGAAATGCCTCAAAAGACAGAGAAAACCTGAGATCATACAAAACTTGGAAGTCCTTGAGGAAGTGTACGGATGAGTTGTGTTTTGAATAAGCCAGGGTAGGGTGGTCTTAATTACCAGCCTAGCCATTTCTCAGAACAGAAAAGTATAGATGGATGGAAGGACAGCAATTTCCCAATCTTTCTTGTTCTATAGGAGCATATGACTCATAAAGTTTAGCTTTGTCATCATAAATATACCCACACGAAGTTAGATTTTCAACAACTATCAAAATCTATCCTGGAAAAAGTTTAACATTTGATTTTCACTTGCTTGCCTTCCTTCCCTTTGTTTCTGTACAGTGAACCTAGGTCAATTTGACAAACTCTGTAGCACAAAAACACATACAAAGCAAAATTTCATGTAAAATGTTGACAGTAAACATTCATGAAAAATACTGTCCATTATTCTGAAATTATGTCATTTCTATTTTCTTATTAAAAATTCCTGCCATTACAAATCATTTTTACATGACATTTTTAAGATAAAAAGTATAATAGCCACATGTTTGTCCTATTATTTCAATCAATTTAATTAATTGAGTCAAAATTGTAGAAAATATTTTTTCTATAATATAATACAGTAGGAAGGGCAATAAAAACTTCAAATCCTTCAAAGATCCTTTCTACCTGAGGCTTTTTATCATGCAAATGTTCTAGGAGAAGAAATATGATAAAGCTTTTTCTATCAACTCCCAATTGGGATGATCTGGGGCAGTTAGAAATTACAGAACCAATTGGAAGAAGAGTTAAGGGAGAAAGAAGGTTGCCTCCTGGGGCATTGGAGAAACATTCCTAGCACTCTTGACCTATAATAAAATTTTGCCAAAGGACACATTTAGGCACTGCTTAGCTACAATTTAACATTTTAAATCTTTGTTCTTATAAGCACAAAAAATTATTCAAGCTCAGTGTCCTTTGTAGGAAATTATATTACAATTTGGAACTTGAAAGATCCAGCTAAGAGATAAATTTAAAGCAGAAAGTCAGAACTGGGTTCAGTCACCAAGAATATAGAGCATTTAAGAGAGAGCCAGAATCTGGCATAAGGAAGACTTGCTTGGGACAATCTTCTTCCTGTAGGTGAGCTGTGTCCAACTATGAGCTATTACTAGAAACAAATAGCAGACGTCAAACATAGTCATGGTGGAAACAGGCAATAGTATTTTGCAATAATCAATACAGGTCATAAGTCAATGTTGGGTAGACCGGAATCAAAGTGAACTGGGATACACAGTCAGGATGTCACCTCCCAACTAAACCACACAGAATAAGATCAACTTAGGAAGAAAGCACTCAAGCTAAATGGAATGTAAATAAAACCTAGTTAACTGTTGCACATCCCTTGATAATTTGAAACATGCTAACATTCAGAACAAAACCAAGAACACAGCTGATATAACGTAGAGTTTTTATAGGTTTACAAGTGCACATATTTTTCCCATTGAGAGTCAAGCTATTTCCATAACCTAGTGTGGGACTAGGGCTTTAAGTAAAGGTGACTCAAGTTGTAGGGAACAGAGGGAATTGCAACAAAGTGAACAAATGGTTTCAAAATCAGAACCATGTGGCAGTTCATTTGGGCACCCGGAGCAGGGATCCGAATAAGCTAACTGGGCAAGTTTTGAGAGTCATTAATTCAAGATAAAAGATTACTATATATTATCCAAGTCACAGTGTCTTCATGTATTTCCTATCCAAGAGAGGGATTAAACTCAAAATGTAGGAAAATTTGAGACCAGAGTAAGGAAGGAAGATGAGGCATCTAAAAGGAATGAGGGAATATGGCACCGTCCAAGTATTCCTAATAACTCCCAGGTCCTCAGCTAAATTATGAGAAAAAAATACAATCTAAAAAGATAAGCAAAATAATATTTCAGAGACATCTTAATGTCTTAATCATATTTACCAAATGGCCAAGCTAGGTCAAAGAATATCTGTATTTTTCATGGTTAGGAACCAAGTATAAAAATATTTTAACAGAAGATAATGCAGTTGGGTATGGTTAAACATTGTCTTTGCCCCCATGTATTTGATATGGTCCATGATATTTTAAGACATTCCTATGGGTAATAAAGCATTTATTTTAACATCTGAAAGACAACATACTCTTGAGTTGATTGAATGGAAATGTCTATCATCCATGTGAAGGAAATATTATCGTATCAGAAGCCACAACTTAATATAAAATCTTGGTTCTTTAATGCACCAGAACATAATATGCTACACACACAAAGCATGAGGAAAATCGCATTAAGGGGAATCCAAGATGGCTGAATAGGGAAAAGATATGTTGATTTTGCCTGCTGGAAGATAATAGAAGTAAAGTGTAGTAGCTATGTTCCTACAGCAGAGTCACAGAGATGTAACTATGGGAGAGTCAAAGAGCAGCATGGACAGTACAAACATGTAGCAGCAAATAGGGACACCATCAAATCCTCCAGCTGGGGGCTGAAGACGACACCATCTGCTTGGAGCAAGATGAGAGAAATATGTGGCAGCCCTTATCACTGGTGATATTGCCTGAGGGACAGCCTTGTAGACCACACTGATTTTGCATTTGGCCTGGAGCACTAGCAGGGGCAGGGTGCCCACCTAATACCATGAAGAGAGGACACATTTCTTTCTCCTCATCCCCAATAAGAACATCTAGTGACTAGCAGGGAGGAAGGGTCATCTTAGTAACAAAAGTAGAGGCTGCTGCAATTCATGCAAGAGCATGACCAGGGGATTTAATTGGAGGGATAAACCTATGGTCTCCATTGACTTTGAGTCTGTCCTGCAGGGTTGACAGAGAGCAGGGTGCCCACTTAAATCTGTAAGGCACTCCCCTCTCTCAATCTATCATGGACGCCCATACTCAAATTGCCAAGATGGAACAACAACAGGCAGCTGGCTCTGAAAATACCTCAGTTCTCTCCATGGACAGAGGAGGCTTGCATGGCTGAGAGTAGATCCCTGCTCCCTGTAATGGTGGGAGCCCTGCATGCTATGACTGTGAGAATTCTGTGATTGCACAATAGGGTGCGGGGTGTAGCTGGGTCTCCATGCAATCACTATGCCTGGCTTCAGATGCTCAGAGTTCCCCAAGTAACTGGGGTGGGTGATTGCAGAGGGTTCTGTGCTTACACAGAAGACTGTACAGATCCTTTGTGGGGTCCATGCACATATGTGGGTGGGGTATGTAACCACTATGGGCTCACACTGGCCACTGATCATCTTGGTAGACAAGAGGTGTGGCAATGTTCACACCAGCTGACATGATCATGCCCTCCCTACCGATGATAATAGAGGAGATCTATCATGCCCTACTTGGGTGTCATGCTGGACCCTTGCCCCATCCTTGAAAGCTAACAGGAGCTCTTTGTTCTTACCCAGCATACACCTCTGATATCTCAAGGAGCAGGCACTCCACTAGGCCACAAAGAAATATTTCAAAGATACAAGTCATCAGAGGAGACAAACAACAAGTCTTTTTGCAAATGATAATATGACTTCACAGAAAGAATACAACACTTCAATATAAGAATGTGAAGAGGAACAGACTGATGAAAAACCTGAAAAGGAATTTAAAGAATGGTCACAAGATTACTGAAAAGCACACACAAGCAAACACATGATATAAAGAAATCCATGCATGATGTGGATGAAAAATCCTGCTGGGAGATATACTGAAGAGAAACCAAAAAGAAATATTAGAAATAAAGAATTCAATATGTCAAATAGAGAATAAAATGGAAAGCCTTAACCAAAAAAATTAGTGAGGCAGAAGAAAGGATATCCAATCTAGAAGAAAATCCTTGGAATATCTCAGTCACACACACACACACACACACAAGTGCGCATGCACACACAAAGTAAGAACAATTAGAAAAACTGAAAATAGTGTTTGAGATTTATGGGATAGTCTCAAACAACCAGATATATGTGCCTAAGGAATTCCTGAAGGTATAGAAAGACAGAATGGATTAGAAAGGTCTCTGAAGTGAAATAATTGCAAAAGCCTACACTAATTTGTAGAAAGAAAGCAATATCAAGTACAAGAAGCACATAGAACTCTGAACAGACATGATCAGAAAAGACCTTCACCATGACACATAAGAGTCAAATTTTTAGCAGCAAAACATCAAGAAAAAGTTTCTAAAATGTTCACAAGAGATTCGCCAGACTATATTCAGAGGATATCCAACTAGATTGACTACAGATTTCTCATAAGAAACCCTACAGGCTAGGAGAGACCTAGAATACTATACCTAGCAAGGTTCTCATTTATAAATGAAGGTGAAATAAAGACCTCTCATAACAAACAAAAATTGAAAGAATTTGTCACTACTAATCCAGCCTAACAAAGGATACTTAAGGATGTGTTACACACAGAAACAGAAAATGACAGTCATCATTATTAAATAATGTGAAGGCAGAAAGTCTCCTAGTAAACGTACAAAGGAAATCCAATTCAAACAATAGGGATATTTATGGAAAAGTGGCAGGACCAGTTGTTCCTTCTCAACAATAACCTTGAATGTAAAAAACTAAATTCTCCAATAAAAGGCTGAATAGATTAAAAAACAAGACCCGTCCATTTGCTTCCTACAAGAAACACACTTCACCAATAAAGATATATGCAGACTGAAAGTGAAAGGATGGAAAAAGAGATTCCAAATTAATGGAAAGCAAATCCAAGTAGATGTGGCCATCCTAATATCAGACAAATGAAACTATAACACAAAACTGTTAAAACAAAGAAAGGCATTATGTCATGATTAAGGCATCAATTCAACAGGAAGATATGACTCTAGTAAATATATATGCACCCAATGCCAGGGCACCAGGCTATTTAAAACAAATGTTAATGAAATGAAAGTGAGACACAGACTCTATAACAATCATAATGGGAGACTTCAACATCCCAATTTCTTCAGTGGCCAGATCAACTAGGCGAAAAATCTGCAAAGAAACAACAGAACTAATGATATCTACAAAAAACTTCATCCCACACATACAGAAAACACATTCATTTGATCAGTGCATGAAACTTTTTCTAGGATAGACCATATGCTAGGCTATTAAGCAAACCTCAACAATTTCAAAAAATTGGAGTTATATATCTATCCTAACCACAATTGAATAAAGCTGGAAAACAACTACTTAAGAAACTCTAGGAAATACACAAATACACAGAGACTGAATGACATATTCCTGAATGGACAGTGGTCATGGAAGAAATCAAAATGAAATAAAAAAAATACCTGGAAACAAATGAAGATGACAATACAACATATCAAAACTTAAACTTAGGGGATACAGCAAAGACAGTGTTAAGAGGAAAGCATATAGTAATTAGTCCCTACATCAACAAACTGGAAAGGCATCATAAATGATGTAACAATGCATCTCAAGGACCTAGAAAAACAAAAACAAACCAAACACAAAAGTAGCAACAGGAAAGATATAATTAAAATTAGAGAAGAAATAAACAAAATTGGAACAAAATAACACAAAAGATCAGTGAAATGAAGAGCTGTTTTTTTAGAAAAATAAACAAATTGATACACCATTGGCCAAGTGAAATAAAAGAAGTTGGAGAAGACATGAAACATTAGAATCAGATATAAAAAGGAAATATAACAACAGATACCATAGAAATCAAAAGAAGCATCAGGAATTACCACAAAGAGCTGTATGCCAACAAACTAGGGAGCCTAGATGAAATAGATTGACCACAATCTATCAAAATTGAGTCACAAAGACAGAGAAAACAAACCTAAACAGACCAATAACAAAGATGGAAAGTGAATCAAGAATAAAGACCCTATCACCATCTAAAAAAGAACAAATTCCAAACTTCTAAAGCTATTCAAAACAATTAAATGGAATGGATTCCTCCCAGACTCTTTCTATGAAACCAGAATCACCATAATTCCTAAAGCAGAAAAAGAAACAGCACAGAAATGAAACTATAGAGCATATCTCCAACAAACATAGATGCAAAAGTCCTCAACAAAATGTGAGCTAATTAAATACAACAACACATTGGAAAGACTATTCACCTGGACCAAGTGGGATTTTTTTTCCTGGTATGCATCAAGGATGGTTCATCATTCATAAATTAATACATATGATAACATCACATTAACAAAATGAAGAACAAAAGCCATATGATTATCTTAATAAATTTAGAGAAAGCACTTGATAAAATATAACATCGTTTCATAATGAATATTTTAAGCAAACTGCATATAGAAGGAACATTCCTCAAGATAATCAAGGCAGACCCACAGCCAGCATCTAATTGAATGGAGAAAAGCTGGAAGCATTCCCACTAAGATCTGGAATTAAACAAGGATGCCCATTTTCATGATTGTTTTTCAATATAACCCTGAAAGTTTCAGCCAGATCCATTAGACAAGCAAAATAAAGCAAAGGGATCCAAATTGGATAAGAGAAAGTCAAATTCTCCCTATTTGCAGATGACATTATTCTATATAATGGGGAACCAAAGACTCCATTAAGAGTCTTTGGAACTCATAAAATAGTTTGGTAAAGTTGCAGCATATAAAATTAATACACAAAAATCAATAGCATTTGTAGACACAGATAATGCCATAGCTGAGAAAGAACTTCTAAGGCCAATCCCATTCACAATAGCTATAAAAATTAAATTCCTTGTAATAAACTTAATCAAGGAGGGCAAATACCTGTGATGAAATTATAAAGCATTAAAGAAAGAAATAGAAGAAGACACAAAAATGAAAAATCTCCCATGTTTGTAGATTGGGAGAATTAATATAATCAATATGTCTATACTATTGAAAGCAATGTACAGATTCAATGTGATCCTAATCGAAACACCAATGACATTATTATCAGTTCTAGAAGAAAATGATGTTAAAATTCATATGGGAAGCTGGTGCCACAGTTCAACAGGCTAATCCTCCGCCTAGTGGCGCTGGCACACTGGGTTCTAGACCCGGTCGGGGCATTGGATTCTTTCCCGGTTGCCCCTCTTCCAGGCCAACTCTCTGCTATGGCCAGGGAGTGCAGTGGAGGATGGCCCAAGTGCTTGGGACCTGTACCCCATGGGAGACCAGGAGGAAGCACCTGGCTCCTGCCTTCAGATCAGCGCAGTGTGCCGGCCACAGCGCGCCGGCCACGGCAGCCATTGGAGGGTGAACCAATGGCAAAGGAAGACCTTTCTCTCTGTCTCTCTCTCTCTCTCACTGTCCACTCTGTCAAAAAAAAAAATCATATGGAAACACAAGAGACTCTGAATAGCTAAATAAATCTTCTACAACTAAAACAAAGCTGGAGGCATCACAATACCAGATTTCAAGAGATACTACAGGGCACTTATAATTAACACAGTATGGTAGTGGCACTGAAACAGACATGTAGACCAATGAAATGGAATAGAAACTTCAGAAATTAATCCACTCATCTTCAAACAACAAATCCTTGACATATAAACTAAACATCTATCCCTGGAGAAATGGACTATCTTTTCAACAAATGGTGCTGGGAAAATTGGATCTTCATGTGCAGAAGTATGAAACAAGACCCCTACCTTACACCTTATATAAAAACCAACTCTAAACAGATAAAGGTTCTAAATCTATGACCTGATACATCAAATACTAGTGGAAAACATTGGAGAAACTCTTCAAGATATTAGCATGGCAGAGACTTCTTGGAAAAGACCCCAGAAGCATAGGCAATTAAATAAAAAGCAGAAAAATGGGACTACATCAAACTAAGAAGCCTCTGCACTTCAAAGGAAACACTCAACAACATGAACAGGCAATCAATGGAATGAGAGAAAATATTTGCAAACTATGCAACTTCTAAAGGGTTAATAGCCAGCATCCATAAAGAGCTCAAGAAATTCAACTACAACAATGAAAACAGTCCAATTAAGAAATGGGTAAAGGACATGAACAGGCATTTTTCTAAGGGTGTAATACAGATGACCTACACAAACATGAAAAATGCTCAGGATCACTAGTCATCAGGGATATGCAAATAAAAACCACAATGAGTTTTCACCTCACCTCAGAATGGTTATCATCCAGAAATCTAAAAAATAATAAATTCTGCTGATGCTGTGGGGAAAAAGGTATCTAGTACAACCATTATGAAAGACAGTATGGAGATTCCACAGAAATCTGAAAAGAAATCTATTGTATGATCCAAACTTCTCACTCCTAGAATTTATCTAAATGAAATAAAATCAGCATATGAAAGACTTATCTGTACCCTCATGTTTACTGGACTCAATTCACAATGGCTATGATATGGAATCAACCCAGATGCCCATCAACCAATTACTCAACAAATAAAATATGGTATATATACACTATAGAATATTACTCAGCCATAAAAAGGATGAAACCCTGTCTTTTGCAACAATATGGATGCAAGTGGAAATACATATTCTTAGTGAAATAAGCCAGGTTCAAAGAAACAAATATTGTATATTTTCTCTGTGTGCCAGTTAATATAGAATATTAAAAATATATAAGAATGAAATTGACACCTTTTGATGTTTGTCATTATTAGTCATTGCTTATAGTCCAGTGGAATTGTATTCTTCTTAGTTTTTGCTTATTAAATTATATAGTTAGTGTTGAATTATGCCTGTGAGTATAAAATGGATTAAAATGATATCTTTGCAATAATAAAAGAAAAAAGAACAAAAAAAGGAAGGGGGTTTGAGAGAGAAGGGGAGAGGGGGAGGGAATTATAGCTACATTAGAATTGTACCTATGAAACATATGAAATCTTTTCTCTTTATATTAATAAAAATTAATAGTAACAAATAGGAAATTTTATTAATAATTATGTTCCCCTCCTCCAAAAAGTCCAAATTCTTTTCTAATTTTTTTTTAAATTTTATTTGAGAAATAAGGAAACACAGAAATAGACAGACAGAAAGGCAGAGACTCCCCGTGCACTGGTTCACTGCTCAAATGCCTAGAATGAGTAGAGCATGGCCAGGCAAAAAAAAGAGAGCATGGAACTCAATCCAGGTCCTCCATGTGCATGGTGGGAACTGAACTACTTTAGCTATTTTCTGCTACTTCTCAGGGTCAGCATTAATAGCAAGCTGGAATTGAGAGCAGGCTTTTCTATGTGGAATGTGGCCATGCCAACCAACCACTTAATCATTAGACCAAAGAGCATCATCCCCTTTTAAATTATTTGAATTACTTGATATTGCAGAAGGAAAAATGGTATAAGATAGAGTGGAGTCAAAGGAGTAAAATTTATTGAATATTCAATACATAACAGAATATTTAGGTATCCCTTATAGTATCTTCACTTGCTCTTCATATGTCATTTATACATTGCTTTTTCCCACAGGAACTTTCTTATGTATTCCTTTCAGGTACTTCTACAAGTATTACCTCATTTATCCCTCATAAGAGTCTATGAGTCACACTCTTTATTTTTATAGATAAGGAAACTGAGGCTTATATACATTAGATAAGTGACAGATCAACAATAATGAACATTAGAGAGAAAACATTCCAGTCTAGACTGGCTGAACCTCAAAAATCTGCGTCTAACATTTGATTCTCTTTTAGGAATCAGCTTTTCAAAGTAGGAATTTACAAAAATGGCTAGCCTAAATAAGAAGTAATCTTATATAACCCTAGTAGTTGGTATCAGTCAATCCATCAGAAAATCATGTGATAGAAATGAATTTAATTTTTGGAACTTTCCCAAAATCATTTCCTCCTTCTGTGAGATTGTAATATAATAAGAAATATATTTTATCTTTATCCCAGTTTTTGGCCTAGGATTCCATGTCCTCCAGTGTGAACTAATCTTAAATTATTGCCAGTAGTACCTCATCTTAACTTATTACATATGAAAAGACTACCCTATTTCCGAATAAGGCCATACTCTGAAGTTTGGGAATTTAGCCTATCTTTTTGGGAGCCTAATTCAACATAGGAGAAACTTATGACAGGATTCATTCACATAACCACAACAATTTGCAATCAAAAGTAGAAGTGTCTTTTACTAGACATGTTGTCATCCAACATTAAATTGGTGCTGTTATAGGGGAAAGGTAAATAAATATTGATTCTCTGTCTTGGCAAACAGCTTTTGTCATTGATCACATCCATAACATTCAGCACAGTATATAGCATGAATATTTTTAAATGGACAAGGGAATAATTGTTCTAGAGTTATGCTGATAATAACAGAACCTATGTTAATGAGATAAATCTATAGAATACAATATTCTATAAAACCCCTTTTGAAATTGGAAATTTTGTGCGGAGCCAAGATGGCGGAATAGTGAGGGCGCGCACCGATAGTCTGGGAAAATTTAGTTTAATAAAAGGGGAGTTACAGTAGCCTCAGAAAAAAGAACCAGGAAAATATTGCAGAGGAAACTCTTCTGGATCCAGTGGCCGTGAATCGGAGGACCTACTGGGAGAACAAGGTCACCCACCGCGCGGAAGCCAAGCCGCGGGACCGAGCCGCGGAAGCCGAGCCGAGGGACCGAGCTGCGCAAGCCGCAGGCTCTGCGCGCCAGTGCTCGAAGGGGAGTGCGTGCCACACAGACAACAGCGGGGAGACTTGGGACGTCCAGGGCTCCGAGTCCACACATCAGTGCTGGAAGGGGAGCGGACCTACGTGGAGAGCGCGGGAGCCCACAGTTCGGGACACCAGCGGCAGACTCAACACACCAGCGCTGGAACGCAAGGTGAGCCGAACGTCAATAGCCCGAGACACCGGCAGGCAAGTGGAGAGAGGAGACTAGAGGGAACGACCCCCGGGGTGGGGGGACTTCATCAGGCTAACTGGAAGAGAGAGAGAGGAAAAAAAAAAAAAGGTGACTGGTATGGACACGGGTTTCTCTCTCTCCGCTCACCTCTCAAGGGCGAGCAAGACAAAGAGCAGGCGCCATCTTGGACATACGTCATAAGCAGAGCGACCTCAGGTCTGCACCAGCCCTGAGCCTAGCAGAAAAACCTGACTCTGGGCGGGGCAAATTAACAGGAGATTAGGACCTAGTAAATTTGTGGTGCTACTGAACTGAGACTGTGAAAAAAGAGACGGTGGGGGAGAGAACTCACAGAATTCACGTGAGCACTCTCCAGAGACGCTACAATTCTGTAACTTTGGCAACCCAGTGGGAGACTGAAGGAGAATTTGAGCCCACTCTGAGGGCCAAACAGATTCCCTGTGTGGTCCTTGGGAAAGAGCTTCTGATCTCTGGCTCCTGTGGGTATATTATTTGCCTGCTAACTACCTCCAACTTCGTTCAGCTGTGCAGAATAACTTCCCTTTTGAATCAAAAAAAAGAAAGAGAGAGAGAGAGAGAGAGAGGTTTACCACGCCTAACCTGGGAGTGTCACCTTTGGCACACCAAACAGAGCTCTCAGGCCACACCCATCTCAAGCCCTAAGGCTCCATCAAAAACAGATAGTCCACTTTATCTAGAGTCATAGTATAACAAGAAAAAGCACCACAGTGAAGAAACCAAATATCTCCAATATGCCAAATAACAAACGCAAAAACCAAGGTAATAAAAACAAGGAAGTCACCATGACGCCCTCAAATGAAAAAGACACCCCAATTCAAGATTATGAAGATGATGACATAGAAGAAATGCAAGAAGCAGATCTCAAAAAATTGATAAGAACATTAAGAAGTTCTCAAAAACAAATTCTTGAACTACAGAAATCCTTAATGGACAAGATAGAAAATCTCTCTTGTGAAAATGAAATATTAAGGAGGAATCAAAATTAAACGAAACAACTAGTACAACAGGAAACTGGGATAGTGACTGAAGTGAAGAATTCAATAGATAAAATGAAAAACACAATAGAGAGCCTTACAAACAGAATGGGTGAAGCAGAAGAGAGAATATCGGACTTAGAAGACAGAGAACAGGAAAGGATACAGAGACCAAAGAAAAGAAGAGGAAATCAGAAATCTAAAACATATTGTCGGGAATCTTCAGGATACTATTAAAAACCCAACATTCGGGTTCTAGGAGTTCCTGAAGGCATGGAGAGGGAGAAAGGATTAGAAGGTCTTTTTAGTGAGATATTAGCAGAAAATTTCCCAGGTTTGGAGAAGGACAGAGAAATCCTAGTACAGGAAGCTCACAGAACCCCTAATAAACACGACCAAAAGAGATCCTCACCACGACACATTGTAATTAAACTCTCCACAGTGAAACATAAAGAAAAGATCCTAAAATGTGCAAGAGAGAAACGTCAGATTACTCTCAGAGGATCTCCAATCAGACTCACAGCTGATTTCTCTTCAGAAACTCTACAAGCTAGGAGGGAATGGTGGGATATAGCCCAGGTACTAAGAGAGAAAAACTGCCAGCCCAGAATATTATATCCTGCAAAGCTCTCATTTGTGAATGAAGGTGAAATAAAGACTTTTCATAGCAAACAGAAATTGAAAGAATTTGTTGCCATTCGTCCAGCCCTGCAAAAGATGCTTAAAGATGTGTTTGTTACACACAGAAACAAAGAAACACGGTCATCAATATGAAAGAAGGTAAAGGAAGGAAACCAAGGAAGGAAAGCTCACAGCAAAAGATCACAGGGAATTCAAAGCATATATTAGAACTTATCTTTGGCAAATGGCAGGGCAAAGTTACCACTTATTATTAGTCACATTGAACGTGAATGGCCTGAACTGTCCAGTTAAAAGACACCGATTGGCTGATTGGGTTAAGGAACAAAACCCATCTATTTGCTGCTTACAAGAAACACATCTTTCCAACAAAGATCCATACAGACTGAAAGTGAAAGGCTGGAAAAAGATATACCATGCCAACAGAAATGAAAAAAGAGCGGGCGTAGCCATCTTAATTTCAGACACCATAAACTTTACCACAAAAACCATTAAGAGAGACAAAGAGGGACACTACATAATGATTAAGGGATCAATTCAACAGGAAGATATAACAATTATCAATGTATATGCACCTAACTACAGGGCACCGGTTTATCTAAAAGATTTGTTAACGGACTTAAAGGGAGACTTAGACCCCAATACAATAGTACTGGGGGACTTCAATACTCCACTCTCAGAAATAGACAGATCAATAGGACAGAAGATCAACAAGGATACAGTAGATTTAAACGACACTATAGCCCAAATGGATCTAACAGATATACACAGAACTTTCAAACCTACAGCTAAAGATTTTACATTCTTCTCAGCATACATGGAACCTTCTCTAGGATTGACCACATACTAGGCCATAAAGCAAGTCTCAGCAAATTCAAAAGAATTAGAATCATACCATGCAACTTCTCAGACCATAAAGGAATGAAGTTGGAAATTAGCAACTCAGGAATCCCTAGAGCATACGCAAACACATGGAGATTGAACAACATGCTCCTGAATGAACAATGGGTCATAGAAGAAATCAAAAGAGAAATCAAAAACTTTCTGGAAGTAAATGAGGATAACAGCACAACATACCAAAACTTATGGGACACAGCAAAAGCAGTGTTAAGGGAAAGTTTATATCAATAGGTGCCTACATCAAGAAATTGGAAAGGCACCAAATAGATGAGCTTTCAATTCACCTCAAGGATCTAGAAAACCTACAGCAAACCAGACCCAAATCTAGTAGGAGAAGAGAAATAATTAAAATCAGAGAAGAAATCAACAGGATTGAATCAAGAAAAACATTACAAAAAATCAGCCAAACGAGGAGCTGGTTTTTTGAAAAAATAAACAAAATTGACACCCCATTGGCCCAACTAACTAAAAAAAGAAGAGAAAAGACCCAAATCAATAAAATCAGAGATGAAAAAGGAAACGTAACAACAGACACCACAGAAATAAAAAGAATCATCAGAAATTACTACAAGGACTTGTATGCCAGCAAACAGGGAAACCTATCAGAAATGGATAGATTCCTGGACACATGCAACCTACCTAAATTGAACCATGAAGACATCGAAAACCTAAACAGACCCATAACTGAGACAGAAATTGAAACAGTAATAAAGGCCCTCCCAACAAAGAAAAGCCCAGGACCAGATGGATTCACTGCTGAATTCTACCAGACATTTAAAGAAGAACTAACTCCAATTCTTCTCAAACTATTCAGAACAATCGAAGAAGAGGGAATCCTCCCAAATTCTTTCTATGAAGCCAGCATCACCTTAATTCCTAAGCCGGAAAAAGATGCAGCATTGAAAGAGAATTACAGAACAATATCCCTGATGAACATAGATGCAAAAATCCTCAATAAAATTCTCGCCAATAGAATGCAACAACACATCAGAAAGATCATCCACCCAGACCAAGTGGGATTTATCCCTGGTATGCAGGGATGGTTTAATGTGCGCAAGACAATCAATGTGATACACCACATTAACAGACTGCAGAAGAAAAACCATATGATTATCTCAATAGATGCCGAGAAAGCATTTGATAAAATACAACACCCATTCATGATGAAAACTCTAAGCAAACTGGGTTTGGAAGGAACATTCCTCAATACAATCAAAGCAATCTATGAAAAACCCACAGCCAACATCCTATTGAATGGGGAAAAGTTGGAAGCATTTCCACTGAGATCTGGTACCAGACAGGGATGTCCACTCTCACCACTGCTATTCAATATAGTTCTGGAGGTTCTAGCCAGAGCTATTAGGCAAGAAAAAGAAATTAAAGGGATACAAATTGGGAAGGAAGAACTCAAACTATCCCTCTTTGCAGATGACATGGTTCTTTATTTAGGGGACCCAAAGAGCTCTACTAAGGGACTATTGGAACTCATAGAAGATTTTGGCAAAGTAACAGGGTATAAAATCAATGCACAAAAACCAACAGCCTTTGTATACACAGGCAATGCCATGGCTGAGGAAGAACTTCTAAGATCAATCCCATTCACAATAGCTACAAAAACAATCAAATACCTTGGAATAAACTTAACCAAGGACGTTAAAGATCTCTACGATGAAAATTACAAAACCTTAAAGAAAGAAATAGAAGAGGATACCAAGAAATGGAAAAATCTTCCATGCTCATGGATTGGAAGAATCAATATCATCAAAATGTCCATTCTCCCAAAAACAATTTATAAATTCAATGCAATACAAATCAAGATACC
Organism: Oryctolagus cuniculus; assembly: GCF_051225735.1. Lineage (NCBI taxonomy): Eukaryota > Metazoa > Chordata > Mammalia > Lagomorpha > Leporidae > Oryctolagus > Oryctolagus cuniculus. The sequence goes on along the minus strand of NC_142868.1, from coordinate 172,306,771 downwards.
GAAGACCTTCTTCTCAGATCTGGAAAAATTGGTGCTGAAATTTATATGGAGACACAGGAGACCTCGAATAGCTAAAGCAATCTTGTACAACAAAAACAAAGCCAGAGGCATCACAATACCAGATTTCAGGACATACTACAGGGCAGTTGTAATCAAAACAGCATGGTACTGGTACAGAAACAGATGGATAGACCAATGGAACAGAATGGAAACACCAGAAATCAACCCAAACATCTACAGCCAACTTATATTTGATCAAGGATCTAAAACTAATTCCTGGAGCAAGGACAGTCTATTCAATAAATGGTGCTGGGAAAATTGGATTTCCACGTGCAGAATCATGAAGCAAGACCCCTACCTTATGCCTTACACAAAAATCCACTCAACATGGATTAAAGACCTAAATCTACGACCTGACACCATCAAGTTACTAGAGAACATTGGAGAAACCCTTCAAGATATTGCCACAGGCAAAGAGTTTCTGGAAAAGACCCAGGAGGCACAGGCAGTCAAACCCAAAATTAACTATTGGGATTGCATCAAATTGAGAAGTTTCTGTACTTAAAAAGAAACAGTCAGGAGAGTGAAGAGACAACCGACAGAATGGGAAAAAATATTTGCAAACTATGCAACAGATAAAGGGTTAATAACCAGAATCTACAAAGAGATCAAGAAACTCCACAAAAACAAAACCAACAACCCAATTAAGAGATGGGCCAAGGACCTCAATAGACATTTTTCAAAAGAGGAAATCCAAATGGCCAACAGGCACATGAAAAAATGTTCAAGGTCATTAGCAATCAGGGAAATGCAAATCAAAACCACAATGAGGTTTCACCTCACCCCGGTTAGAATGGCTCACATGCAGAAATCTACCAACAACAGATGCTGGCGAGGATGTGGGGAAAAAGGGACACTAACCCACTGTTGGTGGGAATGGAAACTGGTCAAGCCACTATGGAAGTCAGTCTGGAGATTCCTCAGAAACCTGAAGATAACCCTACCATTCGACCCAGCCATCCCACTCCTTGGAATTTACCCAAAGGAATTTAAATTGGCAAACAAAAAAGCGGTCTGCACCCTAATGTTTATTGCAGCTCAATTCATAATAGCTAAGACCTGGAACCGACCTAAATGCCCATCAACGGTAGACTGGGTAAAGAAATTATGGGATATGTACTCTTTAGAATACTATACCGCAGTAAGAAACAACGAAATCCAGTCATTTGCAACAAAATGGAGGAATCTGGAACACATGCTGAGTGAAATAAGCCAGTCCCAAAGGGACAAATACCATATGTTCTCCCTAATCGGTGACAACTGACTGAACACCAAAAAGGAAACCTGTTGAAGTGAAATGGACACTATGAGAAACGGTGACTTGATCAGCATAGCCCTGACTGTTAATGAACAACTTAATACATTATCCCTCTTAGTAGTTTTTTTGTCTGTCTACTTAATATGACTGGTTTAATTCTGTAATTAATACACAGTTATTCTTAAGTGTTGAAATTTAACTGAAATGTGATCCCTGTTAAACATAAGAGTGGGAATAAGAGAGGGAAGAGATGTATAATTTGGGACATGCTCAAGCTGACTTGCCCCAAATGGTAGAGTTAGAAACATACCAGGGGACTCCAATTCAATCCCATCAAGGTGGCATGTACCAATGCCATCTCACTAGTCCAAGTGATAAATTTCAGTTCACAATTGATCATAATGAAAGGACTAAGAGTCAAAGGAAGCACATAAACAAGTCTAGTACCTGCTAACACTAACCGATGGAATAAATAAAGGGGAGAGTGATCCAACATGGGAAGTGAGATACTCAGCAGACTCATAGAATGGCAGATGTCCTAAATAGCACTCTGGCCTCAGAATCAGCCCTAAAGGCATTAGGATCTGGCTGAAAAGCCCATGAGAGTATTTCAGGCATGGAAAGCCAAGACACTCTGGCAAAAGATCTCTGCGAGTGAGATCCCAGTGGAAAGAACAGGTCATCAAAGAAGGAGGTACCTTTCTCTGAAGGGAGGAGAGAACCTCCACTTTGACTATGACCTTGTCTAAACAAGATAAGAATCGGAGAACTCAGAGGGCTTCCATAGATTTGGAAACTCATGACTGGAGCATAGGGAGACTACTGATGCCATAGATAGGAGTGTCAATTGGTAAAGTCAACAACAGGAGTCACTGTGCACTTACTCCTCATGTAGGATCTCTGTCCTTAATGTGCTGTGTATTGAGATTTAATGCTATAACGAGTACTCAAACAGTATATTTCACTTTGTGTTTCTATGGGGGTGCAAACTGTTGAAATCTTTACTTAATGTATACTAAACTGATCCTCTGTAAAAAAAAAAAAAAAAATTATCAACTCCCAACTTGACTCTCACTGGGATTAAACATGACAATAGGTCTGATCTGATTTCATCATCATTTAAAAAAAATTATCTATTATTTTTCACTTTATGTTTCTGTGTGGGAGCAAACTGTTGAAATCCTTACTTAATGTATACTAAGCTGATCTTCTGTATATTAAGATAATTGAAAATGAATCTTGATGCGAATGGAAGGGGAGAGGGAGTGGGAAAGGGGAGGGTAGTGGGTGGGAGGGCCGGTATGTGGGGGAAGCCATTGTAATCCATAAATCGTACTTTGGAAATTTATATTCATTAAATAAAAGTTAAAAAAAAAAAGAAAAAAAAAAGAAAACAAGAATTATAAAAAAAAATTTCAAAGAGGAAAAAAAAAAAAAAAGAAATTGGAAATTTTAACTTTATCCAGAGAAGATATTCTTAACAGTTTTTAGTGGCATCATAACATTCTGGATAAAAGAATTAGTTAAAAATCCTGCATCTATTTTCCTCAAAACTGGAAAAATTGTAAGTCATGGACATAGGTTAGGGGCCTACTCACACCTTTTCAGTATTCACAGGGACTATCTTGTCCATCGGGGACATACAAACCTTAAAATAAGAGGTTTCAAACAAGAAACTCAGAAGACAAATCCAACTTGCAGAGATTTTTGGTGTGTAGTACTGTTTTTAATTTTTTAAAAATTTACTCCAACTTGCAATTTTAAACATGGTGAATCTGGGGAACTAGAATTGTTTATTTTTAATTTGCATGTTGGTTATGAATGTGATCAGATGATTAAAACTCCATTCATCTATACCTTTATGTGTAATTCTTTGTGTAAATATTATATTTCAATAAAACGCTGTTTTTAAAAAAAGAAAAAAGTAATTTCAGGTAGAAATATAGATTTCCAACTTTTTTTGAAAACCTGTATCGCTGGTAAGACTGAACCCACAAAACTTCATAACAGTCATTAGCTGAGTTTAAATAAGGGCTATCCACTAGAGTTGGGCGAGCGCTCATTGTTTGTCCAATGGCTCCTTTCCACAAACTTGTGCAGCTTTCCTGAACTCTCAAAGCATTCTTGTTTTTCACTGTTGGCCTAAAATCATATAAAAATCAATGTACATGATTGTGTACATATAAATGTTTTCTATTTGTATTCATTAGCAAAGAATAAAATCATGGTAACTACAGATGTGTGACATAGGCAAATAGGCTACCTCTCCGTTTTATAATATACATATGCTCGGGCTTCTTTGCCACTAGACTGTTGACAGTAGAAACATGTGTTTTCCTGTTCATGTCATGTTTTGGTGCCACGAATTAAATCAGCAAGTAAAAGGAAACTAACATGTTGGACCTAACGAAATGGAACATGGATATATCCATTAACAAAATCATTTAAAAATAGTTATTGACTATTACTCAGTATTCATTATGCCATTGGATTTTAGCACAAAGATTCAAATCCCTGCCTGCAAAGAACTTGATGTCTAGAGTTTGTGTTTAGGGAGAAAGAGAAGAAAAAAGATAATAAATAATTTAAAATATAACAGGTCAAGAAAATACAGAGGAATAAGGAAATTATATTCAATATAATTCAAAATAACAAAGTCAAATAATGAGATTGACCTTTGAGTGTTGATAAAGATGCCAACTTAGCCACTAATGTCTCTTATTAGAGTACCTAGCTTTGAGTCCTGACTCTGCTCCTTATTCAAGCTTCCTTATACTATCAGCCATTCTGGAAATTTGGAAATGAACAAGCAAACGATGTCTCTTTTTCTTTCTCTATTTATGTCTCTCTTTCTCTGTCTCTCTACTATTCAAATAAATAAATAAATAAATAAATGAAATATTTCTCAAAAATAAGATAAGGAGGACAGGAAAAGCCTCATTAAGAATATAGTCGTAGGTTAATCCTCCGCCTGTGGCACTAGCATCCCATATGGGCCCCCGGTTCTAGTCCCAGTTGCTCCTCTTCCAGTCCAGTTTTCTACTGTGGCCTGGGAAGGCAGTGGAAGATGGCCCAGGTGCTTGGACCCCTGCACCCAAATGGGAGACCAAGAAGAAGCACCTGGCTCCTAGCTTCGGATAGGCGCAGCTCTGGCAGTTGCGGCCATTTGGGGAGTGAGCCAACAGAGGGAGGGCATTTCTTTCTGTCTCTCCCTCTCCCTGTCTATAACTCTAACTCTCAAATAAAATAAATAAATAAAATCTTTAAAAAAAATGTAACACTTCAAGGAGATAAAAAACAAGCAATGCAAACATCTTGTGAAAGAATCTTGCAAACAGAAAGTAAAACAAAGCCAAACATTTGAGGCAATGGAGCCTATCCAGTGCATTCAAGGGTTGGAAAGGATGGATGAATGAACAAGAGGAAGAAGAGCAGTAGATAAGACAAGGGAAGTTGTGGAAGGGAGAATCATGTAGGCCCATACCTGTCATTTTAAGTACTTTGGCTGCACTGTGAAGGGGCTGGAAGCCAAGAACTTTCTAGAGAGGAGATATGATATCACCAGATATCAAATTTTAAAGAAAACTTTTCAGCTGGTGTGTTGAATTAGACCATAGGAGGAAAAGGGGGGGAACAGGAAAATTACTTCAAGAGAATATCCTGGCAAATCAGAATGCTGGCTTGTACCAAAATAAATTTGCTGGAGTCTTCAGATATGGAATATATTTTAAGTTAGGATTTGCTAGTGATTTGTGTCATAAAAGAGAAAAAGGAATAAAAGATGACTATATTTCTTTGACCTGAGAAACAGGCTAAAGTTGCCATTTATTAAGATGAAGAGAACTGAAAAAATTCCACCGGGGTAGGACATATTATTTATGCTTCTCTGGAGAAATGTGTATATATATACCAATTCTATATGTATATATATAATAAGATACAATTGTAAAGACTATAAATCTATAAATTCTACAATCTGCTATATGAAAGCTGGAAACCAAGAGGAGCTGATAGTGAACTTGAAGGCCTCAAAACCATGGTGACAGTTGTGCGGATTCCAGGCTTGATCTGAAGAATAAGAACCACAAGTGTTTAGGCAGAAATCAGATGTCTCAGTGCACACAGTCAGACAGGTAGCCAATGTAAACTTCCTCCACCTTTTCCTTTTGTTTAAACCCTCAGAAGATTGAATGCTATCTATGCACACCCTGAAAAGCCATCTTCTTAACTCAGTCCACCAATTCAAATGCTAATGCCTTCCAGAAACATTCTCCTAGAAACAACCAGAAATAATGTTTAGCCAGCTATGAAATTAATCATCACAGGGAGTTAAATCAGTAATGTAACTTAGGCTATATAAACTTGCAGATGGTTGCTAGATAATCAAATAGAATAAAAATAAATTTAAAGACTCTATTGTATGAAGATGGTAATTACAATCAGGTGACTGTGTAACAAAGAGCAGGGTTTTGAGGACTGCATACTCTTAATTTAGAATAGCTACATGTGGAGTTGAGGAAATAAGTAAGAATAAGTAGACGAGCAGCCAGGGAGGTTAGAGTAACCAGAAGAATGTAGTGTTTCAGAATGGGAGAAACTGTAAATGTTTATAAACGGATTAGTATAATCTAATTCGAAGGAAGATATATTTGCCTCCTCACATAGGGCACCAAAATGTTAGAAAAAGAGATGCAGAATAGAGAGGAGGCATTGTACGAATTTACAGCCAGACTGAATTTATTCAGAGAAAATAAATTCATAGGGGTAGGTAACCAACTGCCACATGCACCTTGACAGAACACATGGCAGAAAGTCCTGACCTCCAGGGACCTGGCCTTTTTATATTTTAGGAGGCTAGGGATGGGGGTGGGACAGGGAGCAGGGGGCAGCAGGCAGAGGGGAATTCCTGGAACTGGTCTTTCAAGTGTTCCCAGAGACTGGTCTTTTAGGTGGCTGTGGGGGTGGGGTATGAAGGCAATAAGGTGTGAAACTTTGAGATTCAAGGGCAAGGAATACATTCCAGTTTATCTCCTTTGGGCAAAGGGCAAGAATGGCTGAGGCTTATGTCCTTGTTCCATCAGATCAGGTGCACAAATCAAAGTTTTACCTTTACTACATACATGATTCAACCAGGGAGGGTGAAACGCCTGACATATGGGTGCTCACACAGGTGTGTATATATATATATATATATATATGATGAAAACTTGAAACATCGTCTTCTGATTGACTATTTTCTGTGTATTGAAATGGGGAAATCAGTTAAGAATGAGGATAAAAGAACCAGAAGTCTAAAAATGATGAAAATGTATTAAAATTGGTCAATAAGAGTGAACCATTGCAGTGGAACTGGATGGCTCAGTCACATTAAGAAACCACTCACGATTAGAAAGATTCCACTAAATTAAAGAGATACTAGATAGCCCGAGCTCATAGAAATAATATTTTAAAAGTTTCTGGAAAATTTGTATTTGAAATAAATTATGCATGATTTCAAAAATGTTTGTGCCAAAATAAACTTTAATTTTCATTCTGCGTTTCCACACCTTCATGCATTGCTTTACTTGCATTTAAGGTGTAGAGATACAGACACTACAGGTGGAAAGATACATCCAGCCAGCTTTGAAAGGTTGCCATGAGACTAAATTAAAAAAACCCATGATAAAATGCGACAGATAATAAAGTAGAGACTCTGTAAAGCAGAAAATTAATGCCAAGTGACGGAACATAACCTGGGTGAGGAAGCATCTATGGACATGGGTGGGTGGTGAAGAAGGGTGAACAATGGCAGAATTTGTAAGTTATATCAAGGTGCTCAAACATTTGCTGAATTGGAGGCTACCAGAAAAACTAAAATGGAATAATATGAAAAGATGCTTGGAATATGAGATGCTTGAAATTAAGGCCACAACAATGTTAATTTTAGCACTGATCTAATCTAGGTTATGGCCACAGAAGTGAATGGATATGGAAGAATAAAGAATACAATCATTGGAGATGAGTTAAATAAAGAAGTTTGAGATCAAGTTATTGAAATATTCATCTAAGCAGAAACTGAAGTCACTAGAGACCACAACAGAGTAGGGCAGATATTGGTGGATAACTATAAAAAAGAATAGAGGGACCAGCATTGTGGTGTAGTGGGTAAATACACTGCCTGCAATGCCGGCATCCCATTATGGGTGTGAGTTAGTGTCATGGCTGCTCTGCTTTCAATCCAGCAACCTGCTAATGGCCTAGGAAAAGCAAAGCAGTGGAAGATGGCCCAAGTGTTTGGGCCCTTACCACTCATGTGGGAGACCTGGATGAAGTTTCTGGCTCCTGGCTTTGGCTTGGCCCAGCTCTGGCCATTGCAGCCGTCTGGAGAGTGACTCAATAGATGGAAGATCTCTGTCTTTCATTCTCTCTCCATAACTCTGACTTTCTAATAAATAAACAAATCTTTAAAAAATAAATCACAAATTGTGGTTCATGGTATGATTACACACTATTTAAACTGAGGAATTATAAGGAGGAAAGATGCCAGAGTTAGTTATAATGAGCGAAGGCATAATTTTTTCCCAAAGCAAATCATATAAATAGTATGGGAAAGAAAACAACCACCACTTTAGAGGACAACAGAGGAAAAAGGAAGCAGGGAAAAGAAAAAAAAGTACTTAGTAAAGAGAATGAAGATATAAGAAATATAAACTCTTAATATAACACATATAATCTTATAAATAACTGAATTCTGGGAGGCTGGGTGAAAGTTAGGTAAGAGTGGGATGAAGTGAGACAAAGAGAATCAGATGAGGTTGATAGCACAAGTGATGACATCAGAGTGTGACAACAGAGATGAATGGGAAAATGGATCAGTCTACAGTGGTCTGAGTCTTGGGTCAAGGGAGAGTGAGGTACTAAACAGAGGAAAAAATTTAAGGTAGCAATTTAAAAAAAAACATGATGAATAAATTATAAGAATTTTGAGTAAAAACAGGATTAGAGTTATTGATTTTTTAAAAGATTTATTTATTTATTTGAAAGAGTTACACAGAGAGAAGAGAGAGAGAGAGAGAGAGAGAGAGGTCTTCCATCCTATGGTTCACTCCCTAATTGGCTGCAATGGCTGAAGCCAGGAGCCAGGAGCTTATTCCAGGTCTCACACGTGGATGCAGGGGCCTAAGGACTTGGGCCATCTTCTACTGCTTTCCCAGGCCATAGCAGAGAGCTGGATTGGAAGTGGAACAGCCAGGATTCGAAATGGCACCCATATGGGATGCCACTTCAGGCCAGGGCATTAACCCACTGAGCCACAGCACCGGCTCCAGAGTTACTGATTTTTATTCCCTTTGTCTCAGGCTCCAATGTGCCTAGGTTTGATGGTATTATTAATTCATTGATATTTGCAATGATTTTAAATTTTTATAAATACTATATTAAAATAACATTTTCTTGTTACTGAGATTTATTAGTGCCTCCCTAATTTTAAACCCCAAAGACAGAGCCTCACTGGCCAGCTCCCGCTCCTTCCCAGACTAGGAAATTGTGCTGAAGGGCTGTGAATGCCTTATAAATAGGAGAAAACAGAGCATGCTGGTCCTGCAGTTCTGTCTTCATTCCGACCAAATATGATATGGTGGTCTTACCTGGAATCTTCAGAACTGCCTCTTGACTCCAGACAATGATAGATGGGAAACCAAGAGAGAATCCATCCCCCCACAACTGAAATCTCTCTTTTTTAGCAATCAAGGATCTGAGATTTGGCTGCAGAGGACTGAAAATGTGCCCTGAGAAATCCCTGCTTGGTTGTCTGCTGGAGTAAGAAGGAAAAGAACATAGGGTGATGGCCCAAGTCTGTGCCTCTGTTTCTTAGATCTAAGTCATTGCTCATAAGGGGGACTCTGAGAGTTATCAGGATAATATAATTGCAAATGTGTCCATCTCAAACTTAAATTGTAAATGTGTCCATCTCAAACTTAAATTGTCCAAAATTAAGTCTCCTGATTTCCCAACTCCAAACTAAAATCCAATTCCTGCTGTCTTTCTCATCTCAATACACGGCAGGTCCATGTTCAAGTTCCTTAGGATACATTCTTTCCACAACTGTTTCGGTAGTGGCCATTATGGTGACTATGACATAATAGATAATAACTGAGTGCAGTATGCATTATAAGCAAAGGTAATGTATGGCTCTATGGCACATGATTAAGGCATTAATAATTTCATTGGAAAGCTTAAAATTCAGTAGGGTTGACAAGAAAAGGCATACTCCGGTTTCTATCCCCTCTGTGCTGACAGATTTAAAAAATTAGAAAAAATGGGAACACAGTAAAATAGAGTTTAAAGAAAATGAAACTAAAAGTATACCAAGTTTCATTTTAAAGAAAATCAAACTAGTAGTATACTACAAGTACCAAAAGGTCTAGAAGCTTTTTTAGAGACAAGTGGCAAATTTGATTCTGAGCTTCTTGGTAGTCAGTTTAAAGTGGAAAACATATACAAATTCCCAGTTTATAGTTCTCAGAATAATTTTAAAGTATTTATGCATAATAATAAGAACTCATTCTTCAAATAAAGAAAAATTGCTCTTGACAGTGAGGCCTGGGGGAACTTCTTCCTGTGGGACCTCATAAAGGAGAAAACTCAACTGTAATAAATCAGATTCTCAGCAGCATTCCTGAAGCACATTTAGCACTGTCTCTCCAAGATGTATTCCTGGAAGTCCCTCAATGAAGGAAAATGGCTCTCTACAAATTATAATGCAATGAAAACCAAAATATTATGTCCTAAGAACACAATGCAGTAATATTCTAAACCAAACCAAAATTGAATTTTAAAGTAGTTGTAATAACAATTGCTTTCTCCTTTTAGGGATTCATAAAAACATTGTTTAAACTCAATGCTTTACAAATAAATTGACTATGAAAAAAATTTGAACTCCTGGTTCACTCTTGAGATATGCTATGATTCAAGAAACCTGGTTTGGAAAAAACAATGTTTCCTAAATCAGAGAAGAGAGTGAAAGCAAAACAAAGAATTCTTCAAATAACCTTCCACAATCAATCTTAATTTCCTAGATAATCTTCACAAAAGTTGTCTCAGAGCCAATCTTCTGATAAATAGTTGGTATCAAAAAATCATAAGTATACTCTGAAAAAGAATATAAATTATCATGTTCTGTGTTATTAGTTTATTGGAGATGTTTTTTATTTGCTTACTGTGTTAGCAATGCTGATAAGGCTCACAGCCTCTTATGACCAGTTGAATAACATAACCAGAACTCGTGCATACAGAAATTGTTACTTCAATTCCCTGTCATATTTATCATAATATAGTGCAATGAATTAGAAGAGCCATCTTCAAGGCTGAAACACATCCAACAAAAAGCCTATTTTTAAAAAAAAGTGTTCACTTCTATAGAAATATCCAGGTCTGTGGTTGATAGAAGTCTTCATAAATACACTGATCTCTTTCAGAGGTTGGTTGTTTTTAATTTTCTAAAATTTAAAATTAACAAGGTCTTCATACACTTAGTTGGTTACAAGGGAATATTCAACAGTTAAGCAAACAAGGAAACTAGTCAAATAACTCAAAAATCCGAAGCTTCTCATAGTTTCATCTCATAGTTGACAGCTAGGCAGCAAGTGACAACCGCTACTCATCAAAGACTAAAAAGGAACACTTACTTCATTCACTTTTATGTCCATATGACAGGTTAGGTGACTGTGACATAGATATTATGAATGAGGTGGGAATAGTTCATGGTCTATTCACTGAAAAATCAATGAAGTGAGAGCAGAAAAGTCAGTACTTCCCTTTGTGCACCTGTTCCTCCCAGACACAAAATTAAACATTTAACAGCATTAACCTATCCTTCCTGCCTCAGTCATTACTGCCTATTTCAGCTATTTCCACCTCCTACGCCACTGCTTCAAAAAAACAAACAGATCTTTTCTTTCATCCCATCCAGACTCCCTTGGGTATTTTCAAATTGTGTCATGTGGCTGAAACTGCCATTAGGCAACTACAGCCACTATAATCTTCAGAAAATCCATGTTGAGAATGCAAGGAAAATTGGTATTTTGCATATTATGGCAATTTAGAAAGGCTGTGATTTGTGTAAGCAATTAATGCTCTGAGCTAAATATTCAGGACCCTAAAGACAATGGGAGAGTTACTGAAATGACATTCAACATGTTTTAAAAATTTTTGGTTTCTACTCAATGTGCCAAAACAGTCATTTAAAAGTACTTGCTAAAAGTAAAGTATTTGAAGCGAAGACTAGTTCTCATCAAATCATTTTTTGGATTTTACCAAAATTAGCAAAATGCCTTCTGACTCGTGTGCTTTATGAAAATCCCCAGTGTGCCAAAGAGGTATTTTAGAAGAACTTGCAAACATACTGTCTAGGCCCCATGGACCCTCATCCCCAACTACACCCCCACAGGTCACAATGTCTAACCTCCATGTGTGGGTCTTAGGGCAGTGATTATTCTTGTAATTAGAGCTATCCTTTCTGTCATTATGACCCAGTCTCCTTTGTTTTCCTACTTATTAATAAGTTAAGAGACCCTCTCTTCAGAAGCCTTCACTCAGAGCAATGAAAAGTATTTTTCAATAGTGTCCCTAACCATCCTGTGGGTTGGTTTCCATTTTTTTAATATATAGTATACATACGTTTACTCATTTTGAGCCAATAATACATTTTGACACTTAAGAGTAAGGATACAATAGCTATTAAATCATACATGGTTTCCTCAGAGTCCTCTAATTTTCTCATAATGGTGCTTCTAGATTGATAGGTTTAATGGAAGGGTTAAGACAAGAGTCAGAAGAGTACCTTATCTCTTCACCAGCTACTTTTCCTCTTATCAATCAACAGATCATACTGGCAATGTGGCAAATGAAAATACACACACACACACACACACACACACATGTTCTCCACTGTATAACTGGACTAACAATGCAGGTCCTGGATATGGGAATGTTAACAATGCCAAAGAGTCAGCTGAATCACAAAAGAAAGGTTTACAAACAATAGGAAATATTAGAGGCCAATCTAGTCATGGCCTAGGACCATTTATATAATAAGTTCATTATTTTGTACCTTAATTATACAGGCATCTAAAAATCAAAATTTCTCCTTTTTAGCATCATTAGGCATAATTTCTTTTCTGTTCTTTCTTCTATACCCGACGGTATTCCCAGAGCAATTGCTTATATGAGTCTACCATAATATTTGCTAATTCTGTTTTTTTTTAGTATGACTTCCTAGTTGACAGTCTATCATAAATGAAAGGGATAACATTAAGTTTAATTTAAATCCTCCAAAGATTCAAGGTGCCATGGGCAGGGTAGAAGTACAATAATTCTGGAATGGTCTGGTTCAGTACTTAGATAAGCAAGATTATTTCAAGCTTATGTCTTTAGCATAAGTGAGAGTAACTGCTAATAATTCCTTTTAAATCAATATTTATTATAAAAGGAAATGCATGCATCTTACTTGATTAAATTTTCAGACAAAGTCTTTAGAAATATCCCCAAACTTATAAAAACATCTTAAAAATAACCAGAGCCTTAGATAACAATACACATATGAGGTAATTTCACACAGAAATAGTCATAATGGAACTGAAAATTTAAATTTCTTTTCCCTAGAAGAGTTTGTTTACTTACAACTGGTTCTTATTTGGAACTATTAGTCATGAGAAGAGTAATAGAAATACAAATTGTATGGCAGTGGGGTTAGCAGAGGCAATTCATTCTTAAAAAAAAACCAATATAACCCAGGTACCCACTAACTTAAACTATAACCATTTTATGTAGTTAAAATGTTCATGTGGCATAGATCCAGGAATCAAACATTATATCTACATTTCTTGCTTATCAGCAAGAAACAATAACAATTAAAGGATGTGCTCAGCATTTTACATGGCAGATATTTCCAAATTTATGAACATAAAATAATGATCTCCCTTTGGGGAAAGATTATACTTTGCTATTGTGGCAATAATAAATCAGTGGTGAATATCAGAATGAGAGAAAACCTTTCTAATAGTTCAAGATTAGTTTTCCAACAATTTCTATTTTGCTGGAAGGAGCACAGCATGTGAAAATACATTGAAGTGGAACCTAATCATCTGTGAGAATGAAAACACTGATGATGAGGGAAGTAGAAAAATTCACCCTTATTCCAAGAGGTTGCTCGGTTAGGACCTATTCTATGAGGATGCCAAGGGCAGATGTAAAACAGTCTTCATAGTCTTCATGAAGCAGGAGCTTCAGAAAGGGAGCTGACACTCTTCATGGAGGCTCTCTCATCACGCCAATGTGGCACACATTCACATTTCTCTAAGCAATATTGAAACCTTGGCCTGAATATGGAGGAGATTAGAATTATTAAGAAAAATACATACTCTGTGCACAGAGTTAATTTGAAAGGGACATTAAAAAAAGAAATTGACCCAATAAAAAGGGAAAATGAACACATGAGGTGGCAGACATGCATCCATTGAGAAGTACCTTTCTTATCTTCAAAATGAGCTTGACCAAAAGCCCACAACTATAGAAAAAGCCCAGACAGGGATTTCCTCCTTGACTCCTGTAGTCTTGACCTTGCAAGGGTGTGCCTGGTGACCCATGAGAACAGTGGATTCAAAAGTCTAAAGAAATCACTATGGGAAAAATAGTTCTTCCATTCACAGATGCCTGTAAGTTCATTTTCCTCCTTCTCAACAACCTCCCTACAAAATTTGGGGCCAAGAGCAATTAGTTCCATTCATTTATCCTCTAACAAGGAAGCAACATCCTCAAAGTAGAGGGCAGATGCACTTCTTGGTCCTTTTATCTTTTCTATTTCTGTTAAAGCCTGAGTTCTTGCTTCTAAGTTTCTACTGATAGGCTCAGCTCCAAAAGCTGATTTCTTTAAGGTATTTGGAAGACTTCTTTCCTTTAATACTTCATTTTTAAGAGTCATTTCAAAAGCAAGAGAATGAAAAGTCAAAAACAGCAGGAATAAGACTGTTATTCCACTAGCTGGAGATATCTCCCTGAGAAACACAGACATGGATGATTCCATGTGTTACAACAGAAGAAAAGAGTAGGCTCTTTCTTCTTGCCCCTTACTTTCATGACATGACATTGCAGATGTAAGTGAATCCACTCACCCAATCAAATTGACACTGATTCTTCTCCTCCTATTAATTCTGCAAGCCTCAAATGGTTCTTTTTCAAGGTGGTCTATCCTACAGAACCCAGATCCAGTATACATATGGAGGCTGTAAGAAATCTATAAAGAATGAGAATAGGATACATAATATAATTGCCAAAGCTATAGCAAGGATCTAGAAACTCAACCCAGGTTCTCCTGTGGGTAGCAACAACCCAATTACCTGAGCCAACACCTGCTGCCTCTTGGTACACATTGGCAGAAAGCTGGAATCAGGAATGGCAGCTGAATTCAGACCCAGGCAGTTGGAAATAGAATGTAGGTGTCCCAACTAGTATCTCAACTGCTATACCAAACGCCTACCCCTATTTCCTGCATTTTAGAAAATGTTCCCCAACCCACACATAAACGCCAACCAACATGAACAAAATTCACATGTAGATGTCCATCAATAGTTTATCAAGCTGTAATATCTTCACTGAAAATGACAGATTCTGCATATGGCAAAAGTAAACCTAAGAGGATGGCAGATGCTTTTGCTTTACATGAGGAAAGGCAGAATACGGGACAGAGGAATTAGTACCACAGCAGAACATGGTGATAATTGACTCCACACAAGGAACAATTAGGTGTTCATATTGCTACCATGTGGCAGACATTATTCACTGTCCAAGTTCCTCCTTTTTTTATTCTAACTGAGCAAAATTTCATTCACTTTCCTCTAAATGACCTTATTTTTAAGGAACTGCTTCCCACAGTTACTGGGGGACATCAGTCTGTTGATTAATCCAAGTCTGTTGGCTAGGTTGCTTTCCCCTTTTGGAGACAGATTCAGGCATGAGCATAGGCTACAGTTGTGTGATATTTTTTTCTCCTTTTCACAGCCTCTTTTTTTAAAAGATTTTTTATTTATTTATTTGAAAGTCAGAGTTACACAGACAGAAGAGAGGCAGAGTGAGAGAGAGAGGTCTCCCATCTGATGGTTCACTACCCAATTGGCCGCAACGGCCGGAGCTGCGCTGATCCGAAGCCAGGAGCCAGGAGCTTCTTCCGGGTCTCCCATGAGGGCACAGGGGCCCAAGGACTTCGGGCATCCTCTACTGTTTTCCCAGGCCACAGCAGAGAGCCCGATCAGAAGTGGAGCAGCTGGGTCTCGAACTGGCACCCATATGGGATGCCAGCACTGCAGTCCAGGGCATTAACCCACTGCGCCACAGCGCTGGCCCCTCCACAGCCTCTTGACACTGAGTTCTGATTGATGCCTGGGAATTTGATAGCTAGGGAAGGTTTGTAGGAAATGGTGCATTGGAATTAAAATGTGTGATATACTCCCTATGAAACATTTCCAGAAAAAAAAAAAAACTTCTAGTACTTCAATAATTAATAGCAACAAAAGGAAGAAAGCATATTTCTATTTGTAACCATGGGAGGAAGAGAGAGGGAACAGATGCCACCTCTAATACGTCTCTCACTTTGGCTGCAATTTACTTACCTGCATCATTGGCAATTTTCTCAGTGTAAATCAGAGATACAAAGAAAAGTAATTTTTCAGTAACCAATTTCACTTCAATTAAGAGAAATATTGCAGCCATGTTCCATTAGAATGTCAAATCTAATGAACTAATTATATCTCCTAAATTGCTGTGTTAGGGAGGATGCCAAAGCCCAGTCCCAGCCCAGTTGAAGGGGGAATCCAGATTTAAGGATATATACCTTGAACCCAGCATTGAAAATTGATGGTTAATATGTCAAATATTTGTCATCTTCAGATTTATTGGTTTAACTTGATTGAGAATATGTATATTGCACCTCTGTTCAATCAAAAAATATCTGGTGGCAGTAATATTTTGTGTTAAATTTCTACTTATTTACTTACATAGTAAATATATTGAGAGGGAGCAGGAATAAGCAATTATATGTAATGCAAGGTAAGAAGTGATAAGTGGCAAGTATTAAGCTAAAAGAACAAAAAAGGCACATTATTCCTTAATTAAAATTAAACAATTTACAGTGCTCTGTCTGCAATTTGATGGTTGACCCCTAAAGGTATATTCAGCATTTGAGACTCATTTGCCTTTTAAAAGTAGATAAAGTTGCAATTATACATAAGCCATAGGCAGAGTCAAGAGAAAGTGGAAAAAAAAAAAAAGAAAAGGAAAGGGGGAAATACAAAAAACTCCACAGGAGACAATTGAGAAAACTAGGTGGAAAAATAAGGAAAAAGGTGGAGGACTCAAGAAAAGGTCACCAACAATTCTTGAGGACATTCAACAACCACCCAGAAGTGTCAATGTTAATCTCCATGATGTCTGCTTTAACTTCTTCTGGACACCTCCTGAGTTCTTTTTATTCTTGAAATTATAATTAGGACAGCACAAAGAAATGATGGTTCCAGATCTTATTTGACCTTGCCTAGTCTATACTGCCAATATTATTAATATTGAAGTCAATTTTCAAAATCGTAGCAACAAAACAACTTCTTGTTGAATGAAGGAACCACTCTGAAATAACTCATACTAAAGATTAATTATAAAATTGGGAAGCCCCCTTTGATTTAAAATTTCACCATTAGATGATATCACCTATTATTTTTAAAACTAGAATATTTTGCCATTGTATCTTATTGAAATAAGCATAACAGAGGGCTAAAATATTTTCTATTATCTTCATTTTTCTCTTTTCTAAACTGCCACACATTGAAATTGATTAGGCTAGAACAGAATGAAAATATAAAACTGCATGGTCTTTTCTTTCTAGCATTTTTGTTTCTGCTATGTGTGCGTGTTTGTACATCAGACTTCACAGTTATTCACAGTTTTTCTTTATGGGTTGCATACAGTTTAAAAGTCACCACTTTAACTTTCTTAATGCTTATTGCCCATTCACTATTTAATAGAATCATTATAATTCTATTTATGAAAGGATGCAAATTGTTATTGAGAACAACGACAATACAATTATTCTAATGAAATTGTTTAAAAAATAAAGTTTGTGTCTACACTCATTTTCTCAAACCAAATCTCAACTAAAACAAAGCATAATGACACACAGAATTGCTCTGGTTGGAGCTGGGGTCTGCCCCCATTACCTTTGAGTCTCCTGGGGAAAAATTGTTCACAGCACCTGCTTCAGTTCTAATATCCTCCAAAGGGATGTCTGTAATTTATAATAAGTTGGACTCTATTGTTCCACCTTTAAAATAAGGACACTATAACTCCATTATGCTCACAGCCAAAGAGTGATCATAAATTACATAGCAGATCTCATCTCCCAAGTTCCTAAGTTCTTTCTCAGCTTTCTCAGACATTGCTTCGTAGCTACTCAATGTTTTACCAATCACAACAAAGGGTCTTAAAAATGTGTCAAGTGCCACTAGAACATTTATATTCCTTCACCCTTTCTTGATGAAATTCAGGGACTGATGTTATAGCAATAACACAGGGAAAACATGATGTACTCCGTCTCTGAAGAATATCTCATCCTACTATTTTAGGTTCATTCCTTCAGATGAGTGTCTGTATTCCATTAAAATGTGAAAAAATTGAGAACCATAGTCACATGAATGCATAACATAGATCTTCATGAGAAGCTTTTTTTCCCCTAGAGAGTATGGAGGTAAATATAATGGTACTAGATGCCTAAAAGAAAAGCAATAAAATAGTACCCAGTGTGATGAACCCCACAGGAAAGGGAAAAATTTAGCATTTGTCTGCTACTTATTGGTGATGAGTCTATTTTTTACAATACCTTGCATTTTGCATTTTGCTTAGTAGTTTGTGAAACCACCTCATCTATTGATCCCATTTGATCCTGTAATATTCATATTCCATATTTGGTTGTTCTTTTTTTAAAAAGATTTTTTTTTTGAGAGGTAGAGTTAGAGAAAGAGAGAAAACAGAGAAACAGAGAGAACTTTCATCTGCTAGTTCACTTCCCAGATAATTGCAATGGCCAGAGCTGGGCTGATCTGAAGCCATGAGCCAGGAGCTGGGAATGAACTTTGACTTTCTGTGTTCTTTTAGGTGTATCTGCCTACCCACCTTGCAGTGATAAAAAAGCAAATTTGAGCATCATGAAATAAGTACATAAGATATCCCAACTCCAGTCACTAGAAACAAGAGGCCAATAAACTCTTTGAAGAATAACAGGATATATCACTGACCATTACATTTGCCTTAAATTTTGCAGTTCATTAAACTGTTCCCTAGTGGCCAGCAGGCAGGTAATGTAGCATGCTTATTCCACAGTGATGGTAGGTCTTTCTCAAGGGAGACTGATTTAAAAAAAAAAATGAACACAAAGTATCAGTATTATTGCATGTCCTTTAGGTACAAGATATTTCAACATAGCTATTAATGACAAGGGAAACATTGCTACCAACATTTGACAGAAAAACATATTTATCAACAGTGAAAATCACTGAGTAAACAAGCAGTTTATAGCCTTGTTAACACGGGGTGAAAATTTATCTCCAACTTTAGCACAGTATTTTTATTTCCCTGGTTGAAAAACAGCTACAAGAAAAAGATAATGGACATATTTGATCATTAGTTGACACTACTGAGAATGGCAGAGGAAACATGAAAATGAATAAACATTGTACATCTTTAAATAACATTCTGAAGATGTGACCTTGCAAATCAAATAACATTTACTCAAGGGCACTGTTAAAAGTGTTTACTAAAAATGTTGCATCTGTTCTTGGTCCAGAAGGAAGTTTACTTAATGGCTACATTCACTGGTACTAGGTTTGCTTTGTTAATTCCACTTGATTTGTGGTTTTATTTTCTGCTATTTTGAGTTAGCATTGTGAGATTTCTGATGTATCCTATTAGGGCTATTAAGAGTACTGTCTCAATGATTCTCATAAATCATTACGGTCCGAGGGAAAATACAGCATGCCAAATGGAGTTTTTGTTAGAACTATAGAGTTTTTAAAAAAAATTCTTAAATATTGTCAAAATTATCTAAACTCAGCCCAGACTGCTAAGGAAGGGAAGGCAACTGCACAATTTGATGACAGGGTCCAACAACCAATTTCCAGCTCCTCTCTGGGTAATTTGCCCTTTAGTTCACTGTTACATGAAATTGAAGACTTAGAGTTTCTTTTTGTTAAATATTTTTATTATCATTCTCATAAAAAAATCCTTTCTTAAAATGCAGGTGTTTAAATGGATACTAGTATAATCCAAAACACTGTTGATTTCATTGAGTAAATGTTTTTATTATGGAGAAACAACATTAGAGTGACAAAAGGGAACGAAATATTTTACCCAATGAAAAAGAAGAAAAACATTCAAATATTACATGTTTAAGTAAGTTTACAAGGTCATGTATCACATGAGACAAACCACAGCAACATTACACACAGTGAACTCCACTTGCCTGCTTTCCTCAAAACAGACTACAGATATAGCAGACATTAAACTGTCTCAAAAATAGGCAAATGCATTATGGAATTCGTATGTACTGAAAGACAAAGGATATGTGAACTCATTTATATGGAGGAGTGACTTTGATGTAAGTTTTTAGTTTTGATAAACGTTGTTTTGTTTAAAATTTTCTTTTGAGTTAATTTCAAACATACAAAAGAGTTGGACAAGTAGAACAGAAAGTTCCCATGTATCTTTCACCAAATTTTCCTATGTCACATCATACACAACCAGAGAACATTCACCAAAACAGAGAAAAAAAATTTGATTTCATAACATAAAACCAAAATAAAACTCATTCAGATCTCATTTTCCCCATCAATATCACATTCCTGCTAAAAGATGTAATCAAGGAACTCACATTGCACTCATTGTCATGGCTCCTTAATCTCCCATCTCTGAGAGTTCATGGGTCCGGCCTTACCTTGAAATTCCATGGATTACTAGTCACATATTTTTCAGAATTCATTGAAATTTTATTTAATGTTTCTTATTAGGAAATTAAGGTTATGCTTTATTAACAAAGATACCACAGGTAACCTTTTCAATATATTCTTTCAGAGGGTAAAGAATGTTGACACGTACTGCTAGTGATGTTAACACTGACCATTTGCTTAAAGTAGTGTCAAACATAATTCCCCCTTGTAAAGTTACCACTTTTTGCTTTGAAATTTATGAATATTCTAGAGTTGATAATTTTCATGGTTCTATACCACATAATTTATTGTGCTGAATGATATCCCATTGCCTTATTGAAGCACAATTTATTTAACCACTCACCAACTACAGGGCATCTTTCTCCCTCAAATGTTAATAACAAATAAAGATACTATAAACATCAATGTGCAGGCTTTTATGTGGGCATGCTTTCAGCTCATTTGAGGAAATACCAAGAAGTGTGACTAATGGATCACATGGTAAAAGTATCATAATTTTATCAGAATCCACCAAACTGTCTTCAAGAAGTGGCTACATCATTTTGGATTCCCACCAGCAATGGGAGAAAGTACCCACATGGGAGACCCATAAAAAGCTCCTGGCTCCTAGTTTCCAATCAGCCCAGCCATGGCTATTGCAGCCATTTGGGAGTGAACCAGCAGATGGAAGAATGTGTTTGCTTTCGCTTTTGTGTGCTCTCTCTCTCTTTCTGCCTTTGCCTCTCTGTGGCTCTTCTTTCAATTAAATAAATAAATCTTTTGTTAAAATATATATTCATCAACTGTGGGATAAAATGTTCTGTTGATATCAGTTATGTCGATTTGGTTCATAGTGTAGATTAGCTGTGTTGTTTCTTTTTGGATTTTCTGTCTACTTGATCGTCCATTGATGAAAGTGGTGTGTTGAAGACCCCATTACTATTGCATAGTAGTCTATGTCTCCCTTTTCATACATTACAATTTTTTTAAATAACCTGGGTTCCTGGCATTAGGTGCAAATATATTTATTATAGTCACATCTTCCTGTTGAATTGATCACTTAATACTTTTTATTGCGTACTTTAGACTTTTTGTGTTAAAGTCTATTTTGTCTGATAGGATGGCCACACCTGCTCATTTTTGCTTTCCATTACATGGCATATCTTTTTCCATGCTTTTGCTTCTAGTTTGCTTGTATCTTTGTTGGTGAGTTGTTTCTTACAGGCCTCAATAGATGGGTTTTGCATTTAATCCATTCAGCCAGTCTATATCCTTTAATTGATAAATTTAGGCCATTTATATTCAAGTTTATTATTGATAAATAATAATTTGGTCTTACCATTTTTCCCCAAAAACTCATATTGTTTGATTTGGGTTTCCTTTGCATTTTTACTGGGAGATTTTCTGCCTCAAATTCTTTCATAATGATGACATTTATTCTCTGTTTCTGTGAGTAGTACATCCTTAAGAATCACTTGTAAAGTTGAACAAGTGGTGACAAATTCTTAAAATTTTTGATTGTTTTGGAAGT